>NW_028122359.1:0-74479 GCF_965194805.1 Balaenoptera borealis | reverse complement strand
AAATCAGGGACTTGGCCATGAAGCATGCAGGGAGCTGAGAGAAGTAAAGAATATCATAAGCACAGAGAATGGGGTAAGAAGTGATAGGTGAGAAGAAACTAACTAAAATAAAATGTCAGCCTCCTCCAGGGATCTCCACACAATCCCAAATCACACTGTCTGAGGAGTGAGGCTCGCTTGTGCTGCATTGCGAGGCCTCTGCATTGCCCACCTCCAGAAGGGCACCATTTACACTGTGGCCTTTGTGAATGACACCCTCTGAACTCATGCGGTGTAGAAGCTTGTCAGTGTAGAAATACTTTAATTTCAAAATGAAGCCATTATCATCTAAATACATGGGAGGAAATTGAACTGTCCACTTTGCCATGCTTCTAAGAGATTTGAATCTCAAGATATTAAGGAAAAGAATAGCTTCCTGAACTGGTTCCACTGCACTTCTGTCTTAGAGAAACTACTATTCAAAACCCTTCTAGCTCTGGGACTTCAGGATTTTTTTAACTGGAATCTGGCATCAGATTTCCCGCATAAGGCAAATTTTTGAGATGCCAGAGTTCTGGGGGCAGGCCAAGAGGCCACTCCTGCAGCCTCTGTTGAATGAATGTTGATCATCTTCTCACCCCAAAGTTTATGTTACCCGCTGTACTATTGGGAAATAGCCAACTGAGGCAGGGAGAATTCGACTGTTAACCCTCACTTTGGTTCTTCAATAGATCTTTTTGTCTTCCTCTATAGGACAAAATATATAACCAGCTGTTTCAAATTTACAACCAGAAAGTTGAGTTTCTGGAAGCTGAATGACATTGCTACTCTCTTTTATGATGTAACTTCTCTGGACAGCAATAAGAAAAAGAAGGTAGAAATAATTAATTAACCAGAAACAGTAAAAACGTTGACTCTGTTTAATGTTAACTGTGATGATTAATGTCATCCTCACTGGATTTTAGGTCGCATAGGAATGAAACAAATTACACTTAAACACAACTTGAAAGAAGCAATGGATGAAACTAAGGCTTTCAAAGATATAGTGACCTCTGTCATGTGTAACATTGATTTATAGAAAAATAATTTTATGATTATGACATTCACTTCTGCTATAGACTTTCTGGTTTCCCAGGCTAACTTGACAGAGGCAATTTATTTCCTTGACTTATTTCCTTGACTTATTTCCTTGATTGCTATGCTTTCAGTTTGGGTGGTTCCCACTGGGGAACAGTGGTATCTTGAGTTTGAATTTCATAGGTCAATCACGTGGGCTTACCTCAAGAGAGGTTTGAGCATGAATGAGACTGTGCCACATAACTCATCCAATTGTACTATACAGATCAAAACCACAATCAAAACTGAAAACAAACTATCAACAAGTCTAAATACTGTGCAAATGAAATTGATACACAATTTATAATAGGATTTATATAATTGAAAATACTTAGGTATAAATTAAATCCTCTTTGACTTCAACTATTATTAGTTGCTGCTTGAATCAAACATAGTAAATCACAACATCTTTGAGTCTCAAATTCTTCTTCTAAACTGGATGTATCTACATCACAGGATTGTTGTGAACATAAAGGGGCAAAACACACAAAAAGCTTTTAGAACAGTGCCCAACATATAATAACCAACCAATCAATGTTAGCTATTTTTCCCTTTTTTTGCTGCAAGAAAGTCATCTTCTTACTTAGGATGCTTTGAATACAGCAAAATGTTAGGCCTTTCGTTAGAGCTTCCTGGTGGTGTTCTTGCTACATGACTATGCTACTGAGCCTCAAAATAGCACCAACATCAAAAGCCTCACTTGCTTACCACTTGAAGTACTAGAACTTTGAAGGATTTCGGAGAGACCAAGTGAATGGCTTCAAGCACTGTTACGGGATCTTCTTTCTTGCTAGATCTTCTTCTGTCATGTCCCCAGAGAAATTTATTTCAGTTGTATAGAATTTTATTTCAGCCTGCACATATTAGCTTTTTATTAAGTTCTTTTTGAAATAAGCAATTAGGTGAAAATTTCAGGACACTAAGAGACCTAGCGATTCCAAGGGTCGTTAGGATCCCCTTTTCTCTAATCAAAACAGCATTATGGTTGGGGCTTCCCTGGCAGTCCAGTGGTTAAGACTCTGCTTCCACTGCAGGGGGCATGGGTTTGATCCCTGGTCGCAGAACTGAGATCCCGCATGCCGCCAGGAGTGGCCAAAAAATAAAAAATAAAAATAAATAAATAATTTTTTTAAACAAACAGCATTATAGCAGCCCTCCTGGCTGAGGGCTGATTTCTTTCCCCATATACAATAGTCGTAGTTGTAATAACGATCATGATGATGATCAAAGAAACATTGTTAAGCACTTGCTCTGTGCTGAGCACACTTCTGTCTGAAAATCTCACTTAAATTAACCCATTTTATGCTCACGTTAACCAGGGTGACCAATTCCTTTTGGCTTGTCCAGGTCTTTCCCAGTTTTAGCACCAAAAATTTCAAGTCCCTGAAGCCACCTCAGTCCCAGGCAAATAGGGATGGTTGATCACACTAAACATCCCTTAGAAATAGATGCTCTTATTATTATTCCGAATTAGGTCACAGAGAGGTTATGTAACTTGCCTAACGACACAAAGCTAGTAAGGAGAAGAGTCTGGCTCCGGAGTCTGGGCTCTGCACCACCACCATGGAACAGAACTGGATTTTGGATGAGGGGTTGGAACAACTGGCCCTAGAATGGCTTCTGAAGGGATGGGCTTTTCAGTCCCTGTCTCAGGGCAGAGACACTGGTTGTGAGAGCATCCCAGAGTCTCTGTCACCTGAAGGTTAATGGGCAAGTCTCACTCTCTTCTTTAATGGCAACACAGAACAGCAAGCTGGTACAATATCTGAACAGTTTTCACGTAAGAAATTTACAAGCATATATGCACCAAGAGACACTACAGTCCACTGTGTGTGATTAGATTTCAGCCTTCACATGCAAAATGTCCTGATACCCTGCCTCAGTCAACTCCCCACCCTCTACCTTTTGCTGTGTGAATCTTAGTAAGACTCTCTTTTTATTAGGACAAGATTTCTTTCTCTCCCCAGGTCTTCTTGTTCGGGATAGTTTTATTCTCTATCATTATCATTATTTTTCACTTATTGTAAGATTACAAAATTTCACATTACAACTCAGCTTTACAGAGAAAATGCACCATCATTTTGTCTAGAACTCCTTGTGAACAACTAACCACTGGTTAGTAAGGGGGAAATTAACTGAGTCCTTATTTAAATTTAATCCCATCTGATCATTTGAGTAGTACGTTTAGGAAACAACCTCTCATTTGAATAAAAAGGTTCTTCCTCTTACCCCCTCCCATGCTTATCTCTCTAAGGTGGCATTTGGGGGCATGAGGAAGTGGGTCCTGTTTCCTTGTGGTTGTGGAAAAGCATCATGCATGGGGGTAGCGGGGTGAGAGGGAGTGTCTTCTTGCCTAAGGGATAATGTCCTTTGCTTGCTTATCACCCTCTCAGCTAAAGTTAAGGGTGATGTTGCTTATTTTCCAGGCACTGTGTGCATAGCTCTTACCTGGCAATCTGACTGCAACTCAGCACCCACTGGTGCTGTGGCCCCCTCTGAAGCCTAGCTGGGTCGGTTCTCTCTGCTGCATACTGGACAGAGCTCCTCCCCACTACAGTGATTTCTCTGAAAAGCTGTCCAGCAAGAACCTCAGCTTCTTCTCCCTCCTCCTGTCCCTCCATTACAGGGACAAGGGTGGCCCATGGGAGCTGAGCCTTATACCTCCTCTGCTTGCCTCCGAGCTGTGCTTTTAACTAAATTGGCTGCCCTGTACTGGTGCAGAGAGCCACCTAGGAGTGGATCTCCTTCCTAAGGGTCACCACTGCCCTCCATGTTACCATATTTAATCTAATATACTCCCCCTTCCCCAAGCTGAAGTCCAAATATAAGGAAGTCAGGGCCCACTTCTGATGACGTCACACTTATCTCTCTCCTTCTCTCCACAATCTGCCCTGCCAGAACTGAAAATTCTTCTCTTTTACTTCTTCTATGTTATATTCTCCCTACCAACTGTAGAACTGATATAGCTGCCATCCCCTCCACACCACAGGTCTCTAATGGAAGTTCTCCATGCTCAGGGGTTGATAGACTAAAGGGAGGTAAAGAAATTTAGAAAATCCTTTCTCAAGACAAAAGCTTTGCTTGCAAGGTGTTGTGCTGTATAATACAATTTTGGCAGTTAAAAAATGAATTCCTTCTTACCTTAGTCTTCCTCTTTGTATTCTTATAACAGTCTAATGTCTACCCCATTGCCACTCCACGCCCACCCTAGAGCAAAGTTTTTGAACTCAGGAAGGTAAAAGAGAAAAATAACGTTTAAAACTATAACTATTAGCCTCATTGCATGGTAATTTTGTGAGACATCATTTAAATTACCTCCTTTAACTAACATCAACTTTTTCATTGAATGTGATTTTTTTCTTTTTAAGTTATACAGATAATACATGAATATAAACCCATAGGGAAAGAATTAAAATAATACAGAAGTATATGGAGTAAAAAAGTGTTTGCTCCCCACCCTAATCCCACTTCTCGACCCAGAAATAATCACTGGCAATTGTTGATGTATAGTTTTACAGACCTTTCTCCCATGCATTTATATAAATATATGGATTTATATACCAGTACATAATTTGGACTTCTTTTTTTCAAAATAGAACTTCCTACACCTATGGTTTGTATATTTCTGAATATAAAATTACCAAATTTCCCTTCACATCTCTGAATTTAATTTGCATTATTACGGCAATCCCTTGCAAAAGAATTTTATTTCATTCTGATGATTCAGAACAAAAGCATCTGTCATGCTTGTTTGACAACTGGCTAGAATTTTTGCCATAAGCGGGAAAACATGCATAGTACTTTTGCTCTGGGTGGGGATGTTGCACCCACGTGCATGTGATACGGTCAGTGGCCAGCCAGCTTCTGAGAAGGGATCATGTATTTCTCAGATAAATAATATCATAAACAGAACTTAGTGAAAATGAGACGAAGTCCTCTTTCCTGTTACCTTTCTGCCCTAGATTCTTCATCAAATGAGAAATTTGGTAGTCTTTCCTTAGCACATATTAGTTCAACAACTCACATTTCTGAGAACCTATAGAACCAAGCCCTGGAAATACCAAGATGATTAAAGCAGTGTCTTCGGACATTGAGAAATTTTCAATATTATTTCAAACAGTCATTTCAGAAATTCATCTTCACTTTTGAGAATCTAATTTTTTTTACTTTGTAATTTCTTTCCTTCTGTTTCCTGCATCAAAGTTGTGGAATAATTGTTATTCTGTTCAAAACTTCTAAACTTGAATTGGGTAGTGACAGGGGAGTATAGTTTCAGTCTAAGATAAAAATATATTTTGCAAATCATATGGAATTAAAGTTTGATAAGTGGTCCACACTGGCTTGTGATGTCTTCTTCCATTTTGGTTTTTTTTTCAGGCAAAAGCGAGAGTATTTTTACGTGATGAGTTTGTTCTACATTTTTTTCCCAAAATTGTAATTTATGTTTTACTTCAAAACCATGATTTTTAAAATACTTTGGAAATGTTCTCATCAGACAAATTACCGGTTTCATTTCCTCCTTTTCTTTTTCTGTCCATTTTAGGATATTTATACAGTTAAATGACAGTATTATTCATTCATTCAGGGTCAGTATTTTGAATTCCATGTCTTTGAAATATATCAAAGGAGAGTTAATTGGGAGATGGGAGAAATGGCTTCGGTGGTTCCTGTCTGGCTAGTGTCGGACAGGAGAGGAAAATCTACTCCAACAGACCCTGTTGCCATTTGTCCTGTATTGAGTGCTGAGAGTAAGTCCTGGCAGCCCTGGGCAAATGTCCAACCCTGCTTTGGACCATCATCAAAGACACATTTCTTCATGGGCCCCTAGAGGCCCTCATTGAATCATAGAATTTCTGAGCTAAAAAGTACATTCTAGTATGGCAGTTCCTAAAAAATTAAACATAGAGTTACCGTATGACCCGACAATCTCACTTCTGGGTATATATCCAAAAGAATTGAAATCAGGGTCTAAAAGAGATATTTGTACACCCATGTTTATAGCATTATTCACAATAGCCAAAAGGTGGAAACAACCCAAATGTCCATTGACGGGTGAATGATGACTGGATAAACAAAATGTGTTATATGCATACTATGGAAAATTATTCAGCCTTAAAGAGGAATGAAATTCTGATACATTCTACAAATTATATGAAACTTGAAGACATTATGCTAAATGAAATAAGCCAGACACAAAAGGATAAATATGATCCTTTATATATGATTCCACTTACGTGAAGCACTTAGAGTAGTCAAATTCATAGAGACAGAAAACAGAATAGTGGTTCCCTGAGGGGAGAGGGAAACAGACAAGTATAGTTTAATGGGTATAGATTTTCAGTTGGGGAAGATGAAAATGTTCTGGAGATGGATGGTGGTGATGACTATACAACAATGTGAATGTACTTAAATGCCACTAAACTGCACACCGAAAAATGGTTAAAATGGTAAATTTCATGTTATATTTATTTTACCACAATAAAAAATCCTTACCCTCATGGAGCTTACAATCTAGGAGAAAAAGAAAGATAATAAGCAATTAGAAATGTAAAATTTTTTAAATTACAGTTTAGATCAGCTTTGGCTTGCCGTCATTTTTACAGATAAGAAGTGAGAAGACAGAGAGAAGAGATAACAAGAGTCTACTCACTAAGACCCTGGTTGTCTGACTCCTGGGCCAGTGATTTTTCCATTGAACCATACTTCCTTTTTGAGGTACTTCTGTTACCTCTATTTTATCTAAGCCGTTCGATAACATACTGGAAAGAGAACAGGCTTTGGAACCTGGGTTCAAATTCCAGCTCCTAGAAGTCTGACCTTGAGATTTCCTTCTCTATAAAGTGGGGATAACTAAACCTACTTCATAAGGGTTCAATGTAATCTGTTACACTTACACCTAGGTACGAAGTAAGTAGTCAAAGAAAATTAGCTCCCTTCCTACCAAGCTCTTCAAATGCCTTCTCTGAATTTGTTGCTTATTTATGTTATGTTCAATGTGCTGATACTTTCAAGCTAGCAATTTCTGCAAAGATATTTCTGTATTTGAGTTTTTATAAATCATTCTAGAAATACAGTTTGGATATGGAGAAGAATGATTCAGTTGAAAAACCTGGGAAACAAGCCAGAAACACTCATTTGACCCTTATTTAGCTGGGAGAGAACTTTCAAAGTGTAAGTTTGGTAAAGAATTCAAAAGAGCTAACTTATTCCTTTTTCCAAAAAATAAAGCCAGCTCTTTGATATTTCTACTAGCTATAAAAAAACTCGAAGTCATACTCTATTTTTATTCTTAAAAGGCACTTATCACTAAATAAAAACTATATAATGGCATGGATTAGATATAAGTACCACCCTGGAAGATGAGTTGTGTCTCATTTCCCAAAAAGAATGGTGTGTTTCTGAGATCCAATATATTTAGAAAAATAGTCACACTTATCAACTGTTAGCAGAGAATCACAGGGCATCACAACTACCACCACAGTCCCCCTTCACCTGATTCTACAGCTTTCACCACCTCTGAGAACTATAAGCCTAGTTATTTAATTATTCCCTCTGAGTTTAGCATCCTCTCCTACTTCCTCCTACCACATTTGAGGATAAAAGAGATCAGTTATTCCCAATTTACATAGGCCTCTAAAGAGCTTCTCTTTATTGATTTGCCACAGCTCTTTATATTTTATGAGAAGATTTGTCTTACCCCCAGGTTAGAGAATTATGTTGACTATATAGTAATTGCATAGAAATTAATGCCTTGGGTTATATTTCTAAGCCTGAACAACTTACGTTGTCTTGTTAAAGATACTGGCAATTTATTTTGGATTGTCCATCCTGTCCCTGCAGAAGCTACAGATAGCTCAACTGGTCAACAAGTTCAAGGTCATTAGACAATATAACTTTGCATGAGGTCTTATCACTTTGTGAACAAAACATGGATCTTACATTTTAATGAACTTGGGTCTTAATCCTGGCTCTGCATCTTACTTGATTAAGTCATTTAACTCTCTGACACTTTAAGTGAAAAGAGATAATAGATAATTATGAGGATTAAATGATAATTATATAAAACATCTAATGGAGTGATTGGTAAAGAAGTAAATACGTATATTAGTTATTCCACACATCAACTTGCTCTAATATTTTAAGTAGTGTACACACACACACACACACACAAACTAAAATCTGATTTTTATTTTTGATTATGGTTTTGCTTGATTTCGAATTTCCACTAGACTTTTTTTTTTTTCATCTTTACTGGAGTATAATTGCTTTACAATGTTGTGTTAGTTTCTGCTGTATAACAAAGTGAATCAGCTATATGTATACATATCCCCATATCCCCTCCCTCTTGAGCCTCCCTCCCACACTCCCTATCCCACCCCTCTAGGTGGTCACAAAGCATCAAGCTGATCTCCCTGTGCTATGTGGCTGCTTCCCACTAGCCATCCATTTTACATGGGTAGTGTATATATGTCAATGTCAATGCTACTCTCTCACTTTGTCCCAACTTCCCCATCCCCCGCTGTGTCCTCAAGTCCATTCTCTACCACCACGTCTTTATTCCTGCCCTGCCACTAGGTTCATCAGTACTGGGGGTTTTTTTGTTTTTATTTATTTTTGGCTGTGTTGGGTCTTCACTGCTGTGTGCGGGCTTTCTTTAGATGCAGCGAGTGGGGGCTACTCTTCATTGCGGTGCGTGGGCTTCTCATTGTGGTGGCTTCTCTTGTTGCAGAGCACAGGCTCTAGGTGTGTGAGCTTCAGTAGTTGTGGTGCATGGGCTCAGTAGTTGTGGCTCATGGGCTCTAAAGCACAGGCTCAGTAGTTGTGGCCCAGGGCTTAGCTGCTCCGCGGCATATGGGATCTTCCCGGACCAAGGATTGAACCCGTGTCCCCTGCATTGGCAGGTGTATTCTTAACCACTTCACCACCAGGGAAGTCCCAGAACCATTTTTTTAGATTCCATACATATGTATTAGCATACAGTATTTGTTTTTCTCTTTCTGACTTACTTCACTCTGTATGACAGACTCTAGATCCATCCACCTCATTACAAATAACTCAATTTCATTCCTTTTTATGGCTGGGTAATATTCCATTGTATATATGTGCCACATAATCTTTATCCATTCATCTGTTGATGGACACTTAGGTTGCTTTCATGTCCTGGCTATTGTAAATAGTGCTGCAGTGAACATTGTGGGTACATGTATCTTTTTAAATTATGGTTTTCTCAGGGTATATGCCCAGTAGTGGGATTGCTGGGTCATATGGTAGTTCTATTTTTAGTTTTTTAAGGAACCTCTGTACTGTTCTCCATAGTGGCTGTATCAGTTTACATTCCCACCAACAGTGCAGGAGGATTCCCTTTTCTCCACACCCTCTCCAGCATTTATTGTTTCTAGATTTTTTGATGATGGCTATTCTGACTGATGTGAGGTGATACCTCATTGTGGTTTTGATTTGCACTTCTCTAATGATTAGTGATGTTGAGTATATTTTCACATGTTTGTTGGCAATCTTTATGTCTTCTATGGAAAAATGTCTATTTAGGTCTTCTGCCCATTTTTGGATTGGGTTGTTTGTTTTTTTGATATTGAGCTGCATGAGTTGCTTGTATATTTTGGAGATTACTCCTTTGTCAGCTGCTTTGTTTGCAAATATTTTCTCCCATTCTGAGGGCTGTCTTTTCATCTTGTTTATGGTTTCCTTTGCTGTGCAAAAGCTTTTAAGTTTCATTAGGCACCATTTGTTTATTTTTGTGTTTATTTCCATTTCTCTAGGAGGTGGGTCAAAAAGGATCTTGCTGTGATTTATGTCATAGAGTGTTCTGCTTATATTTTCCTCTAAGAGTTTTACAGTGTCTGGCCTTACATTTAGGTCTTTAATCCATTTTGAGTTTATTTTTGTGTATGGTATTAAGAAGTGTTCTACTTTCATTCTTTTACATGTAGCTGTCCAGTTTTCCCAGCACCACTTATTGAAGAGGCTGTCTTTTCTCCATTGTATATTCTTGCCTCCTTTGTCAAAGATAAGGTGACCATATGTGCGTGGGTTTATCTCGGGCTTTCTATCCTGTTCCATTGATCTATATTTCTGTTTTTGTGCCAGTACCATAGTGTCTTGATTACTGTAGCTTTGTAGTATAGTCTGAAGTCAGGGAGCCTAATTCCTCCAGCTCCATTTTTCTTTCTCAAGATTGCTTTGGCTATTTGGGGTCTTTTGTGTTTCCATACAAATGATAAAATTTTTTGCTCTAGTTCTGTGAAAAATGCCATTGGTAGTTTCATAGGGATTGCATTGAATCTGTAGATTGCTTTGGGTAGTATAGTCATTTTCGCAGTGTTGATTCTTCCAGTCCAACAACATGGTATATCTCTCCATCTGTTTGTATCATCTTTGATTTCTTTCATCAGTGTCTTATAGATTTCTGCATTCAGGTCTTTTGCCTCCTTAGGTAGGTTTATTCCTAGGTATTTTATTCTTTTTGTTGCAATGGCAAATGGGAGTGTTTCCTTAATTTCTCTTTCTGATTTTTCGTTGATAGTGTATAGGAATGCAAGAGATTTCTGTGCATTAATTTTGTATCCTGCTACTTTACCAAATTCATTGATTAGCTCAAGTGGTTTTCTGGTGGCATCTTTAGGATTTTCTATGTATAGTATCATGTCATCTGCAAACAGTGACAGTTTTACTTCTTCTTTTCCAAATTGGATTCCTTTCATTTCTTATTCATCTCTGATTGCCATGGCTAAAACTTCCAAAACTATGTTGAATAATAGTGGTGAGAGTGGACGCCCTTGTCTTGTTCCTGATCTTAGTGGAAATGGTTTCAGTTTTTCACCATTGAGAATGATGTTGGCCGTGGGTTTGTCATATATGGCCTTTATTATGTTGAGGTAAGTTCCCTCTATGCCTGCTTTCTAGAGGTTTTCATCATAAATGGGTGTTGAATTTTGTCGAAAGCTTTTTCTGCATCTACTGAGATGATCATATGGTTTTTCTTCTTCAGTTTGTTAATATGGTGTATCACATTGATTGATTTGCATATGTTGAAGAATGCTTGCATTCCTGAGATAAACCCCACTTGTTCATGGTGCATGACCCTTTTAATGTGCTGTTGGATTCTGTTTGCTAGTGTTTTGTTGAGTATTTTTGCATCTGTGTTCATCAGTGATATTGGCCTGTAATTTTTTTGTGTGTGTAACATCTTTGTCTGATTTTGGTATCAGGGTGATGGCCTCATAAAATGAGTTCGGGAGTGTTCCTCCCTCTGCTATATTTTGGAAGAGTTTGAGAAGGATAGGTGTTAGCTCTTCTCTAAATGTTTGATAGAATTCGCCTGTGAAGGCTTCGGGCCCTGGGCTTTTGTTTGTTGGAAGATTTTTAATCATGGTTTCAATTTCAGTGCTTGTGATTGGTCTGTTCATATTTTCTATTTCTTCCTGGTTCGGTCTTGGAAGGTTGTACGTTTCTAAGAACTTGTCCATTTCTTCCAGGTTGTCCATTTTATTGGCATATAGTTGCTTGTAGTAGTATCTCATGATCCTTTGTATTTCTGTGGTGTCAGTTGTTACTTCTCCTTTTTTGTTTCTAATTCTGTTGATTTGAGTCTTCTCCCTTTTTTTCCTGATGAGTCTGGCTAATGGTTTGTCAATTTTGTTTATCTTCTCAAAGAACCAGCTTTTAGTTTTATTGATTTTTGCTTTTGTTTCCTTCATTTCTTTTTTTTAAATTTATTTATGTATTTATTTTTGGCTGCATGGGGTCTTCGTTGCTGCACGCGGGCTTCCTCCAATTGCGGCAAGTGGGGGCTACTCTTCGTTGCGGTGTGCTGGCTTCTCATTGTGGTGACTTCTCTTGTTGTGGAGCACAGGCTCTAGGTGCGTGGGCTTCAGTAGTTGCGGTGCATGGGCTTGGTAGTTGTGGCTTACAGGCTTAAATGATCCACGGCATGTGGGATCTTCCTGGACCAAGGCTCGAACCCGTGTCCCCTGCATTGGCACTGCGCCACCAGGGAAGCCCTCCTTCATTTCTTTTTCATTTATTTCTGCTCTGATCTTTATGATTTCTTTCCTTCTGCTAACTTTGAGGGTTTTTTGTTCTTCTTTCTCTAATTGCTTTAGGTGTAAGCTTAGGTTGTTTATTTGAGATGTTTCTTGAGGTACAATTGTATTGCTGTAAACTTCCTTCTTAGGACTACTTTTGCTGCATCCCATAGGTTTTGGGTCGTCGTGTTTTCTTTGTCATTTGTTTCTAGGTATTTTTTGATATCCTCTTTGATTTCTTCAGTGATCTCTTGGTGGTTTAGTAGCATACTGTTTAGCCTCCATGTGTTTGTGTTTTTTACAGGTTTTTTTCCTGTAATTGATATCTAGTCTCATAGCGTTGTGGTCAGAAAAGATGCTCAGTACGATTTCAGTTTTCTTAAATTTACTGAGGCTTGATTTGTGACCCAAGATGTGATCTGTCTTGGAGAGTCTGTTTGCACTTGAGAAGAAGGTGTATTCTGTTGTTTTTGAATGGAATGTCCTATAAATATCAATTAAGTCCATTTGGTCTAATGAGTTGAAAGCTTGTGTTTCCTTATTAATTTTCTGTTTGGATGATCTGTCCATTGGTGTAAGTGGGGTATTAAAGTCCCATACTATTTTGTGTTACTGTCGATTTCCCCTTTTATGGCTGTTAGCATTTGCCTTATGTATTGAGGTGCTCCTATGTTGGGTGCATAGATATTTACAATTGTTATATCTTCTTCTTGGATTGATCCCTTGATCATTATGTAGTGTCCTTCCTTGTCTCTTATAATAGTCTTTATTTTAAAGTCTATTTTGTCTGCTATGAGTATTGCTTTTTGAATTTCCACTAGACTTTAAAAATATTATTATAAATTATAACTCCTTTCTGACGAGATAGGGTGCTTTCAGGGTAGTATGGCTGTAGACTATATCCCACTTCTGAAACATTATGATATCATTTAGTACTATTTCTAATTTTAAAATGTTTTCTAGAATGTTAATTGGTAGACTTTCTAGATTTCTAACTTTTTTTACATTAATATTTTACAACCATAAAATGAGTAAAGGAGTGTTTCTTTACCAAGATCATAACAAGATTACTAGCATCTGAAGTATAGCTAAAATACAAGTGGCTAAGCTAAGGAAGAATGTTCACATTAACAAATAGCTATATCTCAGGACTTCCCTGGTTGTCCAGTGGTAAAGAATCCGCCTTCCAATGCAGGGGACGTGGGTTCGATCCCTGGTCGGGAAACTAAGATCTCACATGCTGCGGGACAACTAACTAAGCCTGCGTGCTGCAACTACTGAGCCTGCACGCCTCAACTAGAGAGCCCACGTGCCACAAGCTACAGAGCCCATGTGCTCTGTAGAGAGAAAACCCACATGCCACAACTAGAGAGAAGCCTGTGCACTACAACTAGAGAGAAGCCCTCATGCCACAACAAAAGATCCTACGTGCTGCAACTAAGACCGGGTGCAACTAAAAAATAAAAATAAATAAATAAACAAATAGCTATATCTTTCATGCCAGATGTGACAATGTGGAATGTTTAGTTAAATGTAAGATAAAATTTCAACATGAAAATTAGTATTGTATTATTACTATTATAATTTCTCATTATTTTCATGGGAATATCCTACTGGTTTTATCATTGTTGCTCCAGAAGGAATCAGAAAGAGTATAATAAAGTATCATTGTTATGTTTTGAGGTAGGCTTCTCTATGCCAGGTACTATGGTGGGTACAAAATACACTAAGATTTTTAAGAGAGAAAGAGAGGAGGGTGGAAGGGAAGGAGAGGAGGGAAAGAGAGCGAAAGGGAGAGGAAAAGAACTCTGCCTTTTATAGTGGACAGAGATAAAAACGCTAACAGAGTGTGACTCAGGCTCCTCACTGTTGAAGTGGGAGTTTACAGGTAAGCAAGGAGTGGAGGCTAAAATGATCCATGTGGCAATGAATTAGAATTGAAACCATGGGTATGAACTCATTTTTAGCTTAATATAGATACAGATGGTTGCATATAGAAATACTTATAAACAGATATGTGTACATATACACACATAATTTCCCCACTTTGTCACCTTAGGGGGCCAAGGAACAATGACACCCAAGTAGCAGCAAACATACCTAGTACCTAGCTCTTAGTTTCTAACACAGTTCTCCAGTGAAAGGAACCAGAAGTCCTTGGAGAAACAGCTGATTCTAAGACAGGGCAGGAAACATACAAGTTGAGCCTGGAGTATCTTGTATGTGAGATGTAAGTAAGGAAGTGATAAACAAACAAATAAAAAACCACACACACAATGATGACAGCACATCAAATGGACACAGGAACCAACTGAAAGAGCTCCCTGTGGCCAAAGCTGGAACAGTTAGAGCAACAAAATAAACAAAATAATATTGAATTATAAAATAGATATCTGTGAGTACATACTGATAGAATAATTGGCCAAATCATTTGAATGTAATAACTAGAAGAGGAAGAGACAAATTTGTGCAGAAGAATTCCACATAATTTATGCAGCTGTTCTGCCCTCAGGAGGTGAAGCTAACTCCCCACTCTTTAAGTATGGGTTGCACATTGTGACTTCTTTTCAGAGGACAGTATGGAAAGTGGGGGGAAAAAGAGTAACTTTACAGTGGAGAAATCTGGTGAACACTACCTCAGCCAGATGTTCAAGGTCAACATCAATAGTCATAAGTCATGTAGATCAAATGTACTCTCCATATGATATGAGGAAAATGGCACTTTATCTCTGTGGTTTTCCTCCCCCAAATTCGAAATCTCAGTCTATTCATGAGAAAAACAGACAAATCCCAACTGAGAAACAGTTTACAAAATGTTTCAAAACTGTGAAGATCATCAAAAACAATGAAAGTTTGAGAAATTGTCACAGCCAAGAGGAGCCTAAGGAGACATAATGAGTAAATGTTGTGTAGTGTCCTGAATCGGATCCTGGAACAGAAGAAAGACACTAAGTATAAACTAAGGAAATCTGAATAAACTATGGACTTAAGTTTATAATAACGTGTCAATATTGGTTCATTACTTGTAACAAATGTACATACCAACTTTTTTTTTTTTTGGCTGCATTGGGTCTTCATTGCTGCACGTGGGCTTTCTCTAGTTGTGGTGAGCAGGGGCTACTCTTCGTTGCGGTGTATGGGCTTCTCATTGCGGTGGCTTCTCTTGCTGTGGAGCCTGGGCTCTAGGCGCGCGGGCTCAGTAGTTGTGGCACATGCGCTCTAGGGCGCAGACCCAGTAGTTGTGGCACATGGGCTTAGTTGCTTCACGGCACGTGGGATCTTCCAGGACCAGGGATTGAACCCGTGTCCCCAGCATTGGCAGGTGGATTCTTAACCACTGTGCCACCAGGAAAGTCCCTCATAGCAACTTAAGATGTTAATAAGAGGGGAAACTGGGTTATAGTATATAGGGAACTCTCTATATATTGTAATTATATACAATATGTAAATATATAATAATTATACATTTATATATTATAATTACATATATGTAATTTTTCTGTAAATCTAAAAGTATTCTAAAGCAAAAGTTTGTTTAAGAATACTAACATAGGACTTCCCTGGTGGTGCAGTGGTTAAGAATTCACCTGCCAAATGCAAGGGACATGGAGGAGCCCTGGTCTGGGAAGATTCCACATGCTGCGGAGCAACTAAGCCCATGTGCCACAACTACTGAGCCTGTGCTCTAGAGCCCGTGAGCCACAACTACTGAAGCCCATGTGCCTAGAGCCCGTGCTCCGCAACAAGAGAAGCCACTGCAATGAGAAGCCTGTGCACCACAATGAAGAGAAGCCCCTGCTCGCTGCAACTAGGAAAAAAAAAAAAAAAAGCCCACGTGCAGCAACAAAGACCCAATGCCAAAAATAAATAAATAAATAAATAAATTTATAAAAAATAAAAGGACCAAAGCCAAAAAAAAAAAAAAAAGGGGCTTCCCTGGTGGCGCAGTGGTTGAGAGTCTGCCTGCTAATGCAGGGGACACGGGTTCGAGCCCTGGTCTGGGAAGATCCCACATGCCACAGAGCAACTGGGACCGTGAGCCACAATTACTGAGCCTGCACGTTTGGAGCCTGTTCTCCGCAACAAGAGAGGCCGCGATAGTGTAAGGCCCGCGCACCACGATGAAGAGTGGCCCCCGCTTGCCGCAACTAGAGAAAGCCCTCACACAGAAACGAAGACCCAACACAGACAAAAATAAATAAATAAAATTAAATTAAATTAAAAAAAAAAAGATAGCATCATGTAATGGCAATTCGATAAATCTGGGTTTTTGGAAAGTGATTTCAATGGAAGACCTGTCTCAAAATAAATTAAGAAATAAAAGTCTGGAATAAATCTCTTAAAAAAATGCTAACAAAATTTTAATACAGTACAATGAATGCAGTGTAGGAATAAAAGCATATGAACTGTGGGAGAAAAGTGTGAGAGGAAGAAAAGAATTCCAAAATGATCCTTAAATACTTTGACTTAAAAAAAAGATCAAATGCTCTTTTATTTTGTATCACGTCTTTAAATTTATCCATGTGTGTAATGTGTATGTTTTGGGTATTGCAACTTACAACACATTATATTATACAATTCTTGCTGCTCATGTTAACTTCAGTATTTTTAAAGACCAAACCAAATCCTTTGATTTTTTTTTTTTTTTTACAAAAATAAGCCACAATCTACCAAGAGTAAAGAAATAACAATCAGATTTGGTGGAATATGAGAAGCATTCTATATTTAGCAAAGCATGACCTTCTCTCTTTTCAACATTTAATGTAGAAAAATAAATAACAGTTTAGGCATCAATTGTATAAATAAAAAGTATCTTAATAACCCAGATACACTAACCTTACTACCCGGAATTACCTTGAATATTCATGCCTTATGCGATTTTTTCAGGGTGTTCCCTACTCTTAAAATGCTTGTCTCTCTCACATTTTTTCTAAGTTCAAAATCTTGGTTAGCTTTCAAGGTCACCTCAAATATTTCCTCCACCAGGAAGCCTCGCCTGGTTCCCCAAGGATGATAGCTGCTCATTGCTGTGAGTGGTTGGTACTGTGTGTCCCTCCATTATCCCATGAACTTAATTTACAACTGTTGTTTATAGGTGTTTCTCCCATTTGGCTGTAAACTTCTTAAGAGCAAGGTCAGAATCATGGCTTCTCTTGGTCTCTGCACAGTGTCTGACACCCATTCATTCATCCAACACCATTTATTGCATGCCCACCATTCAATACCATGGAATGAACAGGAGGGAGAAAATTACAGAGAAAAATTAACAACTAAATGTTAATGTTGAAAAAACTTTCTAATCCAGCAAAGCTCAGAAAAAAAAAAAAATGAGGAGAAAAATATTGAAACAGATCCAGTTTACTGAAAGCATTAACAGAAGCCTTATATCACAGAACTGATGTGTTTTTATCACCGGTATATATGCTTCTAGGTAAAGGTGTCTCTTTGTTCTATCGCTTTGCCCATTTTCCATGATCAGGGACCCCTGTGGTTTGTGTATAGAAAGCTGGTAGGCTAAGGGCAAGTAAAATAAATTGAATCAATGTTCATTTTCAAAAGAAAACATGAACGAGCAGTAATTTAGGGGAAGGAAAAAGATAAAAATGTTTTTTTCGTGGCAGGGGCCCGAAGTCCAACTTGGACTGTCAAGCTACTGCACAGGTTCTTACAAACGATCTTTTTCCCTTTTGAAACTTTCTGTTAAAGCAAAACAAGGTGCTGTCTCAATGCATACATTACAGCTAGACTGATTCCCAATAGAACCATTTTTTGTGTATGCACTCTTATGGAATTCTTGGTTTCTGCCTTCTCTAGTATTGATTAATTTAAATTCAATTTTTCAATGCCAAAAAAATATTTTTAATTACCATTTTCAAACAATTTCTGATAGAGCAATTTTAAGTGGATATTGTGCTCTATTCTATTCTATGAAGTCTTTCCCTGTCAGTGGCAGGCCTCCTGGTCTTTTCCACTGAACTTTCAAGCACTCTTTATATCTCATGATCCACTCACCCACAGAATGCAGAAATGATTTCTGATTTCATACAAGATTTTGAATGCTTAAATTTCCCCCAAACAACTAACATCATGAAAACTAGTCCTCTTTTATACCAATGGTTCAGAATCACACAGAAAGCTATTATTTATTAAGATTTCTAAATATGTTTCTAAATTGCCCTCTGGCTTTATTGTTTTGTTTCCAATGTCGTCTTCTCTAATCTATCATTGGCCACCCTCCCTTAACTCTTCCAAACTCTTTCCCAAAAGCCTGTTTTTCCTTCACACCTGAGCCCTGATGGTGCACAGATAAGCTTCCCCCCTCCCCATAATTCTCTAGGGAACCCCATGCACTCTCATGGGTTGGGACTGACTCTACCACCTTATTAGGGTTCCCATCAGCTTTTAATAAACTCTAGTCCATTTCCATTTTTAATAGTAGGGCATAATTAATCTATTTTCAAAATATTTCATTTAACATGTCAGATTAATTCTTTTTTTTTTTTTTTTAAATAATTGTTGTTTGCTTTCTTTATTAGTAAGGATTGGCAACTTCTCATATGGTTACCAAACATTTATTTTGTGTGCGTGTGTGTGCGTGTGTGTGCGTGTGTGTGCGTGTGTGTGTGTGTGTGTATGTACTGCCTTGTTCATGTCCTTTGCTTTTTTTTTTTTTTTTTAATTTATTTATTTATTTTTGGCTGTGTTGGGTCTTCGTTTCTGTGCGAGGGCCCTCTCCAGTTGCGGCGAGCGGGGGCCACTCTTCATCGCGGTGCGCGGGCCTCTCACTATCGCGGCCTCTCTTGTTGCGGAGCACAGGCTCCAGACGCGCAGGCTCAGTAGTTGTGGCTCACGGGCCCAGTCGCTCCGCGGCATGTGGGATCTTCCCAGACCAGGGCTCGAACCCATGTCCCCCGCATTGGCAGGCAGACTCTCAACCACTGCGCCACCAGGGAAGCCCTGTCAGATTAATTCTGAAACAATAAATAACCCATGAGCTATCGATATGACTCTACAGATTTAAAAATTCCCAGTATGGTAGAGCCTAAAGCATCCCAACGTGGCAACAGTTTGGCTGAGTTCGAATCCTGGTTCTGCCACAGATAGGGCAAACTTGAGCAATATTTTCTGGATCCTTGAGCATCATTCATCTCTCCAGACACTCTCTTTAGAGCATCTATTATGCGCCACGTGCCAAGGTCATAGTGGTGAACAAGGCAGTCACAGTGGTTCACTAAGCTGACCCTTTAATGGGCTAAGTTTCCTCATACTTAAAATAGAAACAGTAACACCCATCTTGTAGGGTTGTAAAAATTAAATGGCTCCTAAACATGGCTCCTCACCATCTCTGCTCTATGCCACCACCACCATGCTCCCCCACTTTCTTGTTCCTAAAGGATGATCTCTTTAAGTTTCCCTACTGAAGCTCTTCAAGATGAAATAACCTTTTCGAGCCAGGACAGTTCACAGGAAGCCACCCCCTGGCCAGAGTTATTCTGGGGGTTGTTTCTGTGGCCTCTGTACAACCAAGAGAACAGTGCCCCTGGTCATGGCACACCATCACTGCCCAGAAAATGCCTCGGTTTCCTTCACCCATTTGTTTGTGCTTCCCAGGTTATTTCAAAGTTCCCAATCATATGGAAATGACACCTATCTCCCTTTCTATTGGTAAGAGGTTTTTTCCTCCCATGCAAGTTACTTGGAGACTTCTCATCCATTGTTAATCAAAAGAAAAAGAGGAATAGAATACAACTTGCTTAAAGCAGCTACACTTAAGTCTACATTCCATGAAATGGATCTACTCCCAAATCGATAGTTGTTTGAAGTTATTAGCTCACAGAGTGAAAACTAAAGAATGTATTTCTAAAGATGTTTGTATGTTGAAGTATAAGGTGTAACTCTGGGAAGAATCTAATGTTTAATGCTACGTGTATTTGTTTCTAGATTCTGTTAGAAGTTGTGTAGCAAAGCTGTTCTTCACTTGCTCCCTAAAGGGTCATTATTGCCTCTACAGTAAATCCAGTTTTATTCTCATCAGCCAAGAACCTCAGCCGTGGATCCAGATCATGTTCCTATTTCAGCAGGTGTGTATAATTCACATTCATCATGGCTCCTTGATGAGAACAGCTCACATTTTGATGTGAATCAAATTGTATATGAATATAAAAAACAGCATTGATTTTTCTTCCTTTTCTTGAAATAATGACCTTATTCTTCTTCTACTTTACTAATGTTTTTCAAATGGTTTTCATCAGTGATTTTGTAATTGGTTTCATCTTTGGCTTTGTTCTTAACAGTTGTCAGTTTTCTGAAAACAAACCAAGAAACCTTGATTTTATTTTTGCTCCTTCAGTCTTATTTTATTGACTTAGTCTGATTCTTTGTTTTTCTCTTTGAGCAAACTCACCAAAAAATATACGTTTATGCTGCTTTTCTTCTTTGTTCTTTTTACTATAATGTTTCCTTTCTTCTTCCACACCTTTGATATTATGTGATCTGGATGAAGCCTGACTTTGGGGTAAATAAAAATCAAATCTTTGACTTGATAGTTACAAACCCAGTGCTAGCCTTGTATGCTGGGCCAGACTCTTCCCCTTCTCTGTCAGTTTACGCCTTCATGCAGTTCTCAAATTAACAGATTCCAGTCTAAATGGACCTCTTTGGAATGATGATTAATTAAATTAGGTCCTGCTCTTCTTTAAGTGAAAGATCATATGCTGTATAAGTTTCTGCTAATAATCAAGAAATTCCCAGATGTGTCCACATTTTTTTTAACTTTTTATTTTATATTGGAGTATAGCTGATTAACAATGTTGTGATAGTTTCAGGTGCACAGCAAAGCATGTGTCCACATTTTGGGTTTCACAATCAATCTGTTAGTGCTCTTAACCTTTTTAAATCTGTGGGCAAGTTACTCAGGGTATAAGATCCTCTGCCTTTTCCCACTCAGTATAAGAAGCAGCTCATCTTGAGGATAACAATAAGATTTTTCTGGAAAAAAAAATTGTTATTCACTTACTAAATAGAAACTTTGTACACAAAGACCACCTAGAGAGTCTTATAAGTCAACGTTTGGACAGTCATTGACATAGAAAATGGAATTTTATAAGGCAAAATCATTATTTTATTATACCTCACACATAAAGGATAATATATATGGTATTTTATGTGTGTGTGTGTATAATTTTGTGCCTTTTATGTTCTATATGTTTTTATAAAATTGTTCCCTTGAATTGAGACACTTCTCACGTTCATAGATATAACATCACAACATGTAAATAACTGTTAAACACATAATTGGTTAGTAAACATACAAACAGTTTAAATATTCCTTTGAAAATTTTAGAACCTAGGGGCAGGAGAGGAATAAAGACGCAGACGTAGAGAATGGACTTGAGGATACGGGGAGGGGGAAGGGTAAGCTGGAATGAAGTGAGAGAGTGGCATGGACATATATACACTACCAAACGTAAAATAGATAGCTAGTGGGAAGCAGCCTCATAGCACAGGGAGATCAGCTCAGTGCTTTGTGACCACCTAGAGGGGTGGGATAGGGAGGGAGGGAGGGAGGGAGACGCAAGAGGGATGAGATATGGGGACATATGTATATGTATAGCTGATTCACTTTGTTATAAAGCAGAAACTAACACACCATTGTAAAGCAATTATACTCCAATAAAGATGTTAAAAAAATTTTATTTTCATTGGCTTGAATGATATATATGTAAATGTGATTCTGTTTTTACATAAACAATCTAATTTTCCCAAACTGAGAATATCTTAAAGCTCTAAGAATATTCAGCCATTACACATTTTATAACCGAAAATGTTTGTGTTTCCCCAACCCCCCCACTCATACTGTTCACGTCTGAGCAATTGAATTATGGACTCTTGGTTATTTAATGTCTATTCTTCATGATTTACTCTGTATAAATAAACTTGATATTTGTACTCTATTTGTACTCTCTTGATATTTGTTTTAATTTTATACCTTAATTCTCAGATCTTTGAAAAATAAATATATATATTAATATTAACCATTTTCCAATTAAGTAACATGCTTGAGAAATGATTGCAGTAAATACTACATTACAAAGGTTAGGCATATTTAAAGAGATCAATATCAACTGTCTTAAAAATCCTATTTAAGTTAAATTTTCTGTTAAGAAATAAAAAACATGAAATGTACCATATGTTTGATCTTCAAGACAGATTTCCCTGTAGCTTTATTTAAATTTAAACCATTTTTAAGTTCAGACCAAGCCTAATAGTGCTTTGCAGTCAATCAAACAATACTGTTAGGACAAGAGATAACATGTCACGTTTCTGTCATTAATGCCCTTTCAGAGCCTATTTCCTGAGCCCCTGTCCATACAGAGCCGTTCTGTGCAATTTCTCAGAGCTCTGTGGGAGAAGACCCAGGCAGAGGGTGCTCACAGCTTTGAAACAGCCATGATGGAGTCCACATTCCCACAGCAGAAGGTAAATGGTTTTTTCCTTAGACATGTTATTTTAAACCAAGATTCAAGATTAGCTTGAAACAGTTTACCTTTTCTTGATAGTTCAGTTTTTTCCCTTCGTTCCTTTATTTTCTTTTATTATTAGAAAACACTAAGTAATGATTTACTTAGTCACATAGTCCACTATGTCTTGCTATAGTGGACTCAGGACCTAGTGATATCATTAGTCAAGGTCACTGCCCTTTGAGGCTTCCAGACTGACATAATACTGCCCATTCAGAGCCACACAAAAAGCACACACATGGTATGGAATAGAAAACATTTTACAAAAGAAGACAGACAACTCTAGGACTGAAAAGGAAAGAGCATTGGGGAATCAAGCTCCAGGTTCTTTGGTGCTTTTCATTTCATCCATCCATACTTCCTCTCATCACCTTGCCCTCTGCTGTCACCACAAAGCTAGAAAAGGAAGACAAGGTGAACAGGAAGGTCAGGGTGGGAAAGAGCTCTGTTGAGGCAGACAAGGATGATGTGAGGCAGAGCATTTTAGGAGTGTGGAAACAGGGGCATCACTCTCAGGACACTGTTGGCCGAGACCTCCTGAGCAGGCCCTTGAACTGGGAAAGGACCAGAATGTGGAACTACGCCTATCCAGTCAACAGAGTGTAACCAGAAGTGGACGTTCACTGCCGTGATCAGATCTGCCCATAAGAAAGGTCACAGGCCTGGGTACGGGGAGAATGATTAGAGGAAGCCTGACTGGAGACAGGAAGACTACAAAGGAAGCAACTACTGTAGCCAGGTAGGAAATGAAGGCCTGAACTAAAGTTGGAAGTTGTAAGAAGAGGATGGATTCAAGAGCCATTAAAGAAACAGAATCAACAGGACTTGGTGCCTGATAAGGAAATTGAAAGAACCAAGGATGACTCCAGGTGCGTTGTGTGGCCAATGGATGATGGCACCATCTTGAAAAAGAGAGACCACAAAGGAAGCTGATGTGGAGGAAGAAGATAAATCATTCTGGCTTACATATTTTGAGTGTGAGTGGTTTGTGTAGATAACCAGGTCGTGATGGTGGTTGAATTGCCAGTGTGGACCTCAGGAAGAAGGACATGACTGGAGATAATGGATTTGGGAGTCAAAGATAGCACTTGATGTCATGACAGTAGATTGGATAACTTGGGAAGAACATGGATAATGAGAATAGAGAATGGTTATTGATCTCTCCTTAGTAAATTGTCAGCTTCTGTAAGTCCTTCTCATACTCAGAGATCTGATTATCCTTATTTTGCCTTCAAGAAAACCCAATAATAAGCATTGGATGCTTACTGATCAAACCAGAGATTCTGAGAGTATATGATTGTGGTCTTTGTCCTTGTTTTACTATTGAGAAGGGGAACAAACATACTAATATTAAATAAACTGAAAGTACAAACAACTAGCAAATTAATCAATAACTGTTACATTGTGAAACAAACTCAATATCTCTTAAGTGCTGAAGGATTGTAAAAAGATGAGAAATGGGTGTGATTAATCAGAAGTTTAGTTAGTATGGTTTGTAAGACACTGAAGCCACACCCAATTACTGCATCACTATTTTTTGGCTTTGCTTTAAGAATTAGACATGTAGTATTAAGAATAAAGGAAATGCCATAGTTGCATCAATGTAAAGTAGAATGGAATTCTTTGCATATTTCCTGCAAATTTTAAAGTTTTGTATCATGTTTAAAGACAGTGCCTCAAATTCTTATAAATGTTTCATTGTGAACTGTAGTTTAACTAGAGGGAACATGTAAATTAAACCTCGGCAGACTGCTTCAAGTCCTAAGAGGTTGAAAAAAACCCCAAAATCTTGGCAAACCACTTTTGTGCATGCTCACAAGTATACTTATTCATATTTCTTCTATTTCATACCAATAAATATTCCTCTAGGGAAAAATTAACTGCAAACCAAAATGTTTTATAATTTTTTAAAACTTTATAATTTGGTTTATTCATAAGTAATAGAAAAACTTTGATGTCTGGAATGTGCATTGTGTGACAAAGTTTATCGGCCTGGGTATTTCTCACTCAAATTGATTTTCTACTCTCTTTATTTTATGAAGTGTTCTTCCCATGAAATTCACAATAGCTGTGAGAATGGTCCAAAGTCTGCTTTCTTCTTTTCACCATATGTGCCAGTCTGTACATACACTAGTGATTTGAAAATGACGGGCATGTGTGTATCTGTTGCTGTGATAGAATTAATACTGCAGCCAACTGGATTCAGGTATACAAAAAAGGAAGATGCTTCTGAAAAAATGCCTAAGTCTCTAGAATATAATGCTCTGGAGAGTTTGTTATTGAGAATTCTTTTTAATAAAATCTTGGAATTTTAGAACTGAAAATCAACAGTAAGTTATCTATTACATTGTAAACTGCTTGAGGGCAAGGGATGCACTATGTTTACCATTATATTTCCAGGGTCACACAGTGCCTGACACATGGTAGTCTCTCAATAAATGGTGAGTATCAATTGAATAAGTAAATAAATCCTGTCACTTTCCAGATGTTAAAATTGGAAGCATAGGGACCTGTCGTAGGTTACCTACCTAGTCAGTAGCAGAGCTAGAGCACGAGCATACACCATGGTGACATCGGGACCACCACCAATATATCTGGGTTTTCTCTACTCTGGCTTGTAAGATTACAATTCCCTGCCTCTTGAAGTAAGCCTTGGTCATGTGACTTGCTTCAGCCAATGATATATGAGAAGGGATATGTGTCACTCCAGGCAGAAGCTTTTCAAAGCCAGTGTTCCATTCTCCATCTTCCCTTTCTTCCCCTACTATGGGGGCTGCAGAAGCAAATGTTGATATTGAGTTGCCAGAAGATGGACACAGCCTGGAACCCCAAACTACCACATAGAGGACTGCTGCTCTGGAGAGCCACCCAGACCCACCACACACTTCGCATGATGAAGGAACAATCATCTGTTTCGTTAAAGACAGAAGTTTTGGTGTTTGTTATGGGAATATAACCTACCTATCTTGACTACTTTTCTTAATTTTAAATAGTAATAAAAGCATTTTTTTTTTTTTAATTTATTTATTTATTTTTGGCTGTGTTTGGTCTTCGTTTCTGTGCGAGGGCTTTCTCTAGTTGTGGCAAGCGGGGGTCACTCTTCATCGCGGTGCGCGGGTCTCTCACTGTCGCGGCCTCTCTTGTTGCGGAGCACAGGCTCCAGACGCGCAGGCTCAGTAGTTGTGGCTCACGGGCTTAGTTGCTCCGCGGCATGTGGGATCTTCCCAGACCGCATGTGGGATCTTCCCAGACCAGGGCTCGAACCCGTGTCCCCTGCATTAGCAGGCAGATTCTCAACCACTGCGCCACCAGGGAAGCCCTAAAAACATTTTTTTTAAACCTGGATTAATGGAAAGATATGCCCTTCTCATGGCTAGAAACACTGATTACACAAATGGAAATTTTCTCTCAAATCATAAATACAATTTATTTCCAATCATAATAGCAACAGAATTTCTTCATAGAGTTTGACAAAGTGATCCTAGATTTGAGAATAACAAAAACAGTTCTGAAAAAGAACAGAGAGGAGAAAATTTTTCTACTAGGAAATGAAAACTTATTCTAAAAGCACAATAAGATGAGGAGGTGATTATTGCTATAGGGTTAAATTAATACTAATAAGGAATAAAGAGTCCAGAGATAGTTCCAAGCATATATGGACACTTGGTAGATGATAGAAAGGAGATTTCCAATCAGTGAGGAGAAAATAAAATATTTTAAAAATAGTATGGGGGACATGTGACTTTTCAGATGGAAAAGATAAAATTAGATCCGACTTAGACAGTATAATAAATAAACTAATTCCAGATAAAGCTCTAAATGTAATCAATGAAACTTTACAACAATTAGAAGAAAATAGCCATAGTTGTCTTTGTGACTTCAGGATAAGAAAGAATTTAAGACTTAAGTGAACAGAAATCATAAAGGAAATATGAGTAGATTCGAGTACATAAAAAGTTTAAATTTCTGTATGACAAATTACACCACAACAAAGTTAAAAGGCAAGCACAACCTGGAAGAAGTTACTTAAAATATGTGTAAGGGCCCTGAACCAAGATGGCGGAGTAGAAAGACATGCTTTCCCTCCCTCTTGTGAGAACACCAGAATCACAACTAGCTCCTGGACAATCATCAACAGGAAGACTCTGGAACACACCAAAAAAGATACCCCACATCCAAAGACAAAGGAGAAGCCACAATGAGACGGTAGGAGGGGCACAATCACAGTAAAATCAAATCCCATAACTGCTGGGTGGGTGACCACAGACTGGAGAACACTTATACCACAGAAGTCCACCCACTGGAGTGAAGGTTCTGAGCCCCACGTCAGGCTTCCCAACCTGGGGGTCCGGCAATGGGAGGAGGAATTCCTAGAGAATCAGACTTTGAAGTCTAGTGGGATTTGATTGCAGGACTTCGACAGGACTGGGAGAAACAGAGACTCCACTCTGGGAGGGCACACACAAAGTAGTGTGCGCATCGGGACCCAGGGGAAGGAGCAGTGACCCCATAGGAGACTGAACCAGATCTACCTGCTAGTGTTGGAGGGTCTTCTGCAGAGGCAGGGGGTGGCTGTGGCTCACCGTGGGGACAAGGACACTGGCAGCAGAAGTTCTGGGAAGTACTTCTTGGTGTGAGCCCTCCCAGAGTCCGTCATTAGCCCCACCAAAGAGCCCAGGTAGGCTCCAGTGTTGGATTGCCTCAGGCCAAACAATCAACAGGGAGGAAACCCAGCGCCACCCATCATCAGTCAAGCGGATTAAAATTTTACTGAGCTCTGCCCACCAGAGCAACAGTCAGCCTCTACCCACTACCAGTCCCTCCCATCAGGAAACTTGCACAATCCTCTTAGATAGCCTCATCCACCAGAGGGCAGACAGCATAAGCAAGAAGAACTATAATCCTGCAGCCTGTGGAACAAAAACCACATTCAAAGAAAGATAGACAAGATGAAAAGGCAGAGGGCTATGTACCAGATGAAGGAACAAGATAAAACCCCAGAAAAACAACTAAATGAAGTGGAGATAGGCAACCTTCCAAAAAAGAATTCAGAATAATGATAGTGAAGATGATCCAGGACCTCGGAAAAAGAATGGAGGCAAAGATCAAGAAGATGCAAGAAATGTTTAACAAAGACCTAGAAGAATTAAAGAACAAACAAACAGAGATGAACAATATATAACTGAAATGAAAACTACACTAGAAGGAATCAATAGCAGAATCACTGAGGCAGAAGAACGGATAAGTGACCTGGAAGACACGATGCTGGAATTCACTGCTGCAGAACAGAATAAAGAAAAAGAATGAAAAGAAATGAAGACAGCCTAAGAGACCTCTGGGACAACATTAAATGCAACAACATTCGCATTATAGGGGTCCCAGAAGGAGAAGAGAGAGAGAAAGGACCCAAGAAAATATTTGAAGAGATTATAGTCGAAAACTTCCCTAACATGGGAAAGGAAATAGCCACCCAAGTCCAGGAAACACAGCGAGTCCCATACAAGATAAACCCAAGGAGAAACATGCCGAGACACATAGTAATCAAACTGGCAAAAATTAAAGACAAAGAAAAATTATTGAAAGCAACAAGGGAAAAATGACAAATAATATACAAGGGAACCCCCATAAGGTTAACAGCTGATTTCTCAGCAGAAACTCTACAAGCCAGAAGGGAGTGGCATGATATACTTAAAGTAATGAAAGGGAAGAACCTACAACCAAGATTACTCTACCTGGCAAAGATCTCATTCAGATTCGAAGGAGAAATCAACACCTTTACAGACAAGCAAAAGCTAAGAGAATTCAGCACCACCAAACCAGCTCTACAACAAATGCTAAAGGAACTTCTCTAAGTGAGAAATACAAGAGAAGAAAAGGACCTACAAAAACAAATCCAAGACAATTAAGAAAATGGTCATAGGAACATACATATCAATAATTACCTTAAACGTGAATGGATTAAATGCTCCAACCAAAAGACACAGGCTTGCTGAATGGATACAAAAACAAGACCCACATATATGCTGTCTACAAGAGACCCACTTCAGACCTAGGGACACATACAGACTGAAAGTGAGGGGATGGAAAAAGATATTCCATGCAAATGGAAATCAAAAGAAAGCTGGAGTAGCAATTCTCATATCAGACAAAATAGACTTTAAAATAAAGACTATTACAAGAGACAAGGAAGGACACTACATAATGATCAAGGGATCAATCCAAGAAGAAGGTATAACAGTTATAAATATATATGCAGCCAACATAGGAGCACCACAATACATAAGGCAACTGCTAACAGCTATAAAAGAGGAAATCGACAGTAACACAATAATAGTGGGGGACTTTAACACCTCACTTACACCAATGGACAGATCATCCAAAATGAAAATAAATAAGGAAACAGAAGCTTTAAATGACACAATAGACCAGATAGATTTTATTGATATTTATAGGACATTCCATCCAAAAAGAGCAGATTACACTTTCTTCTCAAGTGCACATGGAACATTCTCCAGGATAGATCACATCTTGGGTCACAAATAAAGCCTCAGAAAATTTAAGAAAATTGTAATTATATCAAGCATCTTTTCTGACCACAACGCTATGAGATTAGAAATGAATTACAGGGAAAAAAATGTAAAAAACACAAACACATGGAGGCTAAACTATACGTTACTAAATAACCGAGAGATCACTGAAGAAATCAAAGACGAAATCAAAAAGTACCTAGAGACAAATGACAATGAAAACACGACGATCCAAAACCTGTGGGATGCAGCAAAAACAGTTCTAAGAGGGAAGTTTATAGCTATACAAGCCAACCACAAGAAACAAGAAAAATCTCAAGTAAACAATCTAACCTTACACCTAAAGGAACTAGAGAAAGAAGAACAAACAAAACCCAAAGTTAGCAGAAGGAAAGAAATCATAAAGATCAGAGCGGAAATAAATGAAATAGAAACAAAGAAAACAGTAGCAAAGATCAATAAAACTAAAAGCTGGTTCTTTGATAAGATAAACAAAATTGATAAACCATTAGCCAGACTCGTCAAGAAAAAGAGGGAGAGGACGCAAATCAATAAAATCAGAAATGAAAAAGGAGAAGTTACAACAGACACTGTAGAAATACAAAGCATCCTAAGAGACTACTACAAGCAACTGTATGCCAATAAAATGGACAACCTGGAAGAAATGGACAAATTCTTAGAAAGGTATAACCTTCCAAGACTGAACCAGGAAGAAATAGAAAATATGAACAAACCAATCACAAGTAATGAAATTGAAACTGTGATTAAAAATCTTCCAACAAACAAAAGTCCAGGACCAGATGGCTTCACAGGTGAATTCTATCAAACATTTAGAGAAGAGCTAACACCCATCCTTCTCAAACTCTTCCAAAAAATTGCAGAGGAAGGAACACTCCCAAATTCATTCTATGAGGCCACCATCACCCTGATACCAAAACAGACAAAGATACTACAAAAAAAGAAAATTACAGGCCAATATCACTGATGAATATAGATGCAAAAATCCTCAACAAAATACTAGCAAACAGAATCCAACAACACATTAAAATGATCATACACCATAATCAAGTGGGATTTATCCCAGGGATACAAGGATTCTTCAATATATGCAAATCAATCAATGTGATACACCATATTAACAAATTGAAGAATAAAAACCATATGATCGGGCTTCCCTGGTGGTGCAGTGGTTGAGAATCCGCCTGCCAATGCAGGTGACACAGGTTCGAGCCCTGGTCTGGGAAGATCCCACATGCCGTGGAGCAACTGGGCCCGTGAGCCACAACTACTGAGCCTGCACGTCTGGAGCCTGTGCTCCACAACAAGAGAGGCCACGATAGTGAGAAGCCTGCGCACCGTGATGAAGAGTGGCCCCCGCTCACCGCAACTAGAGAAAGCCCTCGCACAGAAATGAAGACCCAACACAGCCAAAAATAAATAAATTAATTAATTAATTATTTTTAAAAAACAAAAACAAAAACCATATGATCATCTCAATAGATGCAGAAAAAGCTTTTGAGAAAATCCAACACCCATTTATGATAAAAACTCTCCAGAAAGTGGGCATAGAGGGAACCTACCTCAACATAAAGCCTATATATGAGAAACCCACAGCAAACATCATTCTCAATGGTGAAAAACTGAAAGCATTTCCTCTAAGACCAGGAACAAGACAAGGATGTCCACTCTCACCACTATTATTCAACATAGTTTTGGAAGTCCTAGTCACGACAATCAGAGAAGGAAAAGAAATAAAAGGAATACAAATTGGAAAAGAAGAAGTAAAACTGTCACTGTTTGCAGATGACATGATACTATATATAGAGAATCCTAAAAATGCCACCAGAAAGCTACTAGAGCTAATCAATGAATTTGGTAAAGTTGCAGGATACAAAATTAATGCACAGAAATCTCTTGCGTTCCTATACACTAACGATGAAAAATCTGAAAGAGAAATTATGGAAACACTCCCATTTACCGTTGCAACAAAAAGAATAAAATACCTAGGAATAAACCTACCTAGGGAGACAAAACACCTGTATGCAGAAAACTATAAGACACTAATGAAAGAAATTAAAGATGATCCAACAGATGGAGAGATATACCATGTTCTTGGATTGGAAGAATCAATATTCTGAAAATGACTATACTACCCAAAGCAATCTGCAGATTCAATGCAATCCCTATCAAATTACCAATGGCACTTTTTACGGAACTAGAACAAAAAATCTTAAAATTTGTATGGAGGCACAAAAGACCCCAAATAGTCAAAGCAGTCTTGAGGGAAAACAACGGAGCTGGAGGAATCAGACTCCCTGACTTCAGACTATACTACAAAGCTACAGTAATGAAGACAATATGGTACTGGCACAAAAACAGAAACTGATCAATGGAACAAGATAGAAAGCCCAGAGATAAACCCGTGCACCTATGGTCAACTAGTCTATGACAAAGGAGGCAAGGATATACAATGGAGAAAAGGCAGTCTCTTCAATAAGTGGTGCTGGGAAAACTGGACAGCTACATGTAAAAGAATAAAATTAGAACACTCCCTAACACCATACACAAAAATAAACTCAAAATGGATTAGAGACCTAAATGTAAGACCGGACACTATAAAACTCTTAGAGGAAAACATAGGAAGAACACTCTTTGACATAAATCACAGCAAGATCTTTTTTGATCCACCTCCTAGAGTAATGGAAATAGAAACAAAAATAAACAAATGGGACCTAATGAAACTTCAAAGCTTTTGCACAGCAAAGGAGACCATAAACAAGACGAAAAGACAACCCTCAGAATGGGAGAAAATATTTGCAAACGAATCAACGGACAAAGGATTAATCTCCAAAATATATAAACAGCTCATGCAGATCAATATTAAAGAAACAAACAACCCAATCCAAAAATGGGCAGAAGACCTAAATAGACATTTCTCCAAAGAAGACATACAGATGGCCAAGAAGCACATGAAAAGCTGCTCAACATCACTAATCATTAGAGAAATTCAAATCAAAACTACAATGAGGTATCACCTCACACCAGTTAGAATGGGCATCATCAGAAAATCTACAAACAGCAAATGCTGGAGAGGGTGTGGAGAAAAGGGAACCCTCTTGCACTGTTGGTGGGAATGTAAATTGATACAGCCACTATGGAGAACAGTATGGAGGTTCCTTAAAAAACTAAAAATAGAATTACCATATGACCCAACAATCCCACTACTGGGCATATACCCAGAGAAAACCATAATTCAAAAAGACACATGCACCCCAATGTTCATTGCAGCACTATTTACAATAGCCAGGTCATGGAAGCAACCTAAATGTCCATCAACAGACGAATGGATAAAGAAGAAGTGGTACATATATACAATGGAATATTACTCAGCCATAAAAAGGAACGAAATTGAGTCATTTGTAGAGGCATGGATGGATCTAGAGTCTGTCATACAGGGTGAAATAAGTCAGAAAGAGAAAAATAAATATTGTATATTAACGCATGTATGTGGAACCTAGAAAAATGGTACAGATGAACCGGTTTGCATGGCAGAAGTTGAGACACAGATGTAGAGAACAAATATATGGACACCAAGGGGGGAAAGCTGCGGGGGGGAGGGGGGTGGTGGGATGAATTGGGAGATTGGGATTGACATGTATACACTGATGTGTATAAAATTGATGACTAATAAGAACCTACTGTATAAAAAATAAAATAAAATTTAAAAATTAAAAACAATAAATAAACAAAATAAAATATGTGTAACACACAAAACTCTCCTACATATCAACAAGGAAGAGACAAACAACCCAAGAGAAAACTGGGCAAAGAACATGAACAGAAAATTCACTGAACAAAAACTCAAGTGGCCAAAACACCTAAGAAAGGATGTTTATACTCACTAAAACTCATTGAAATAATTGATTTAAAATGTTAAAGGTGAAATACCATTTACAATGATCAGACTGGCAAGAATAAAAAATTGTGGCAATACAAGTTTTGGCAAAGATGTGAAAATATAGGAATGTTCATACATGACATATGAGACTAAATCAGGTTTATCTACTTAAAAAAGAACAAAGTACTTAAGAAAAAAAAATATATGTAGTCAATAATTAGATTCATAAATGACAGCTAGCTGGCAGTCAGGGTGGGTGAGTAACTTTCCTGAAGTGTTACTTAATTACATTTACAACTTATCAGAAAAAAACCCTTAAGCATTTTCCCCCACAAAGGATCCCCCCTATCTAGTTAATTAACATATCCATCACCTCACATATCTTTCTTTCTTCCCTTCCTTCCTTCCTTTCCCTCCCTCCCTCCCTCCTTTCTTTCTTTCTTTCTTTTTCTTTCTTTCTTTCTTTCTTTCTTTCTTTCTTTCTTTCTTTCTTTCTTTCAGAACATTTAAGTAAGAAATGCTCATTTCTTTCCACAAGGAGGTTTTATATTATAACATATAAAAATGTTCTGTCCTAGACAAGGTTTAAGACAAATTTTCCTTTACAACCTTTTTAAAAGGGCAATCTGGCAATAGCTGGTTATATTATAAATTCATGTACCCTACTATCTTGCAATTACATTTCTAGGTGAAACTCTCACATACTTGCACCAGAAGACATATACAGATATTACCTGAACATTATTTGTGCCAAAAAATCAGGAACAATGCAAATGTTCATCATTAGAAGGGCACAGAAAAATGTGATATAGTCATGCTACACAGGCAGTGAAAGTGAATTAATTAGACCTATGTGTAGTAACATGGAATAAATCTTAAAAACATAATATTGATTTTTAATAAGCAAGTTGCAAAAGTATGATATGAATAGTATGATAGCTTGCATAAATTTTTAAAACACACTGAGCAGTATTATGCATTATTTATGGGTACATATACTTATGATAAAAATACAACAGCATATTTAGAATCACACCAAATTCATGATGGCATTGCCTCTGGATAACGAGGAACTGGGGAAAGGAAGGAGGGAAATGTTACTGGGAAGAAAATTAAGGAGATCTCAATTTCATCTATAATTTTGTTTTTAAAAAATCAGAAGCAAAGTATTAGCATTTGTTAAATTTGGCCCACAAGGTCATGAGTATTTGTTACATTATCCTTTGTACATGCTTTTCTTTCTTTCCTTCTTTCTTCCTTTCTTTCTTTCCTTCTTTCTTCATTTCTTTCTTTTTCTTTCTTTCTTTCTTTCTTTCTTTCTTTCTTTCTTTCTTTCTTTCTCTTTCTTTTTCTTCCTTCCTTCCTTCCTTTCTTCCTTTCTTTATTTATTTTTCTTTTTTCTTTTTTTTTCTGATTAAACCTGTAAGTAATGTCTAAGAGTAGAGGATTAATATATTTAACTACAAAAAATATAAAATGTATAAAACAAAATCTATTTAGTAACTTGAAAATATGTGTAACAAGTATAAGACAAGTTTAATATCCTTAAGATACTGTGGGTTCGTGCAAATCGATAATCAGTGGGCCAAAGACATGAGCAAATAATTCAAAGGAGACTTTGAGTGCAGAAAAAGTATTCAGCCTCATTAGTAGTCAAGATTAAAAAATTGAAATTAAAATAACAGTACCTTTTTAATCCATTTTTAAAAAGGCAATAATCAGTGCTAGCTAGAGTAAGGGAGTTTAGACACTTTCACACATTTCTAGTCAGACTAAATTATTTCAACATTTCTAAATACGTAATTTAGCAATGCAGGTCAAGAGTCTTAAAAATATTCATATCCTTTAACACAGTGATTCTACTTCTAAGAATCTGTTCTAAAGAAATCATCTGAAATGTGTACAGAACTTAAGGTACACACACCAAAAAAATACTGTGGAGTAATCTGTTAACAGCCTAAATGTCTAAAGGTGGGGAAATGAAAGTTATATACATATGCTTGGGGTGGGAGGGGGAAGCTGGAGCGAAGTGAGAGTAGCATCGAAATATATACACTACCGAATGTAAAATAGTTGGCTGGTGGGAAACAGCAGAATAGCACAGGGAGATCAGCTCCGTACTTTGGAAGGACCTAGAGGGGTGGGATAGGGACGATGGGAGGGAGACTCAAGAGGGAGGGGTTATGGGGACATGTGTATGCATATGGCTGATTTGCTTTGTTGTGCAACAGAAGCTAACACAGTATTGTGAAGCAGTTATACTCCAATAAAGATCTATTAAAAATATATATATACATATTATAACACAATATAGTATAACATTTTCTAATATATAATTTAGATTATTAATATAAAATAATTTACAATATGTGATATATCATAATAATGTACATCATATATATGCCTAAAGATAGGACAATTAAAGTAATACATGTATATAGACATCCATCTATAGGGAAGAATATTAAGAAACCATGAAAAATCATGTTTATGAAAAATGTTTAATGACATGAAACAATGCTTACATCAGATACCACATTGTGGGATGCAAAATTATTTATATAAAGAAGATTATTTGGAGATTTGCCCATTAAGACAGCCGAAAGGAAATATACCAAAATGTTAGCAATGATTAGCTCTGGTTGATGGGATTAGCTATCTTCTAAATTTTCTCTAAGTATCTATTTCTTTTACAACCAAAGGAAAAATATTATTACAGAAGTACCACTTTTACTTATATTGCTTTTTGTAAGTAAATGTAAATGAACAGTTTATTGAAATAAAGAAAAATTTATTTTACTAAGCAGAGATGAGTGATGCAGCATCGTATTGGCAATGTCAAAGATATTGGTCTTTAACATCTTAAGGAAGGAGGAGATGTTCATTTATGTTTCCAGTAAATAATTAGAGTGCTTACAATTGCCAGGTAGTCTTCTAGATGCTGAAGATAGAGCAATGAATTTTAAAAATACATAATAAAAAAAGAAAATTCCATTTTAAGATAACCAATTTTCACTGTAAAATAAGGATTTTAGAAAAAGGGCAGAAAATCCATTGATTTATTTAAGAAATGAAGAGAATGGCCTCTGTGGAGTAACTAGAGATACTATTAATAATTCCATTCCAGGGCACGTGCACCCAGCCCTTCAGAGGGAGCAGTGCTCTGATTATCAGAGGACCAGACAGTTGACAAAGCTGATGGGGAGACTGCTGAAGGGCTGGAATGTGAGAGAGGGGTCTCTTTTATTGACCCACATGTTCCAGTTCCCAAAGCATGGAGAAATTCCATATGTCATAGAAATGAGTTCTCGAAGCTATGCCCATTATGGAAACGAAACCAAAAAAATTAAATTTACTGCTGAAATAAAATGTACCCCATGTGGCTAACACTTGGAGATTTGTTTTCCGTCCACATTGCTACGAACACACTTGACAGTTCCCAGGGTAACTGGCTGTAGTGTCAAAGTATAAATAAAACTAAAGCTCCAATTCTTGGTAGAACAAAAAGAGACCTTCTGATGCTCCCAAAGGCTTAGATTTAGTGTTTTGAGTTACCGTGTTAACATAGTGCTTGAATAAATAAATACATAAGTAAGTAAATAAGTAGTGGGCTTATTATATATAGAATGTAACTTCAAAATCTTACCGGAAATTCAAGTCTACATGTGTGATATAAGTGACAAGTGTTGGTAGGCCAGCCTCAAAGGAGAACAGTGTGAACCCAGGTGTCTGAAAGAGGTTAGCTGTGTTGAATCTCCCTTTCGGAGCAAGCTAGGTAATAATGGGGTAGATGGAAATTAGGTTCGAGATTTCAGAAGCCTAGATGGGGTCAAGGGCTCTTAGGCTTTCAGGCTATGAGCTCAGAACCAGGAAAACCTGATAGGCATATCTAAGAAGCAAAGGTGAGGTAAAGAGATAAAAAGAAGGTGTGAATAAGCATCCATCCAAAGAAGCCGGACAAGTGGTAAATCCAGTGATTATGGGGTAAATTCCATGAGAATGCAAGTCATGATAGGAAACCGCAGGCAAGGGGGTTGGGAGGGCAGATTGAGGGTGGAGTGTGGATGCAGATGCAAAGTTGGGGGAATGGTAGACATTAAAACACAAGGTCTGGGCTTTTAAAAGAAAGAGGAAAGTGGTTCCATGTAAGGAGAAATGACATGAGCAGTCACATGGAAGAGACAAAAGATCTCAGTGAAGTCATGGTAAATATGACTCAAGTTCATTCATTCAGTTAAAAATATTTTTTACAAATGCCTGCTCTGTGCCAAGCACTGTGCAGAGACCGAAACTAAACAACCATGCCCTGCCCCATGGAGACAAGTAATGTACACGTAAATAAACACACAATTCCACACTGACAGATGCTGTACAAGCATAAAATGCCTGAAGAAAGAGATGAAGGACGAGGGCATTTGATGGATGGTCAGGGAAGTCTTCTCTTAGCTGGTGTCCAAGTTTTCCTGGCAAAGGAGCCTATTTGCATAAAGGCTTTGAGATTAAAAACACACACACACACACACACACACACAAACAAAAAACAAAAGAAGAAGAATTTAAAAAGAAAGTCAAAACCTTGGCATATTAGAGCATTCTTCTCCAAATTTAAATCACACATCCAACCAGAAAAAATTTTAGAGTGAACACCATCCATGTTTATATTTATTTACTTATAAATTATATACATGTATTATACTCATTAATTCCATTAGAAAACATATTCAAAAATAGAAATGGTAAAGGAGGAGATGAAAAAGAATGCAGAAATTCCATTTTCCTCTTCCTACATCCCAGTGAATGGTCATGCATGTGCAGGAGTCAACTCACTCCCCTTCCACAGTGTTGGAAGGAGTGTAAGGGTCAGGGTGGAGCCCAGTGAACAAAAGGAGAGTGAAGATTAAGGGGCTGAGAGCTGGTTTGGGGGAATTTACCACTGGCCTCGTAAGCCATGGCAAGGAGATTTTATTGCAGTATGCGGGAAGCCACCCAAGAGTTTCGAGCAGCAGACATTACCCAGCTTGTCTTCAAAAGATCACTCAGTCTGCTGTGTGGAGACTAGAACAGAAAGGGGCAAAAGTAGAATCGTGGAGATCACAAGGGAAACTATTGCTAATCCAGATGAGAGAAAAAGAGTAGTTAAAACTGAGATGGTCCTGGAGGGATAGAAATAAATGACAGATTCAATATAAATTTTGGAGGTAAATGAGTGGGGTGTAAAGTTGAGGGAGACTTTCGAACATCTTAAGTTTAAAATGCCTGTGAGATGTTCCAGTGGAATTGTCTAGTGGGCAAACGGGAAATGGTTTAGGCCAGAAATATAAATGAGGGCATCGTTGGCACAGAGATGATGAAAGCCATGGGAAGCTTAAAGCCATCTGGGAAGAGAGCACAGAGAGGGAAAGGACCCTGTTCAGGATTGAGGCCAGAGAACAGCCGAGAGACAAAAGAAACCCAGAAGGTGTAGAGGTCACATATCTCAAGAGAGAGTCCAGGAAAGAAAGAAAAGGGAATTGGATAGGATTTGGCAACCAGATCAAGGAAGGTAAGTACAGATAAGCATCCATCCAATTTGGCAACTTAGAGCAGTTTTAATGGAGTTTTAAGAGCAGGGTTCAAACAGGAGTCGGTGGAGAAATGAGAAGGAAAGAATGAGGAAGGAGACATAGAACATGTAGGGAGCCATTTTAAAAGTATGGTGCTGAATGGGTTGGTGATGGAGGAAGTATGGAGACGGTTGAAAATGGAAGCCCCCAGATCACCTTTATAAGTTGTTGGGATAAAGCAATAGAGAGGGCGAGAATGATGAGCAGGTGAGAGGAAAAAGGACTCCACACAGGCCCAGGTCAACTAGTGGATTTGGTGGTGAGAAGATGAGTGAGTTCTTTTTTATGGCTTTTCATCTTTTTCAATGAAATAAGAGGTGAGGCCATCAGCTGAAAGTGGAGTCAGGGAAGGAGGAATGGAATGTAGGAGGTTTGAGGAAAGAGAAAGTTTGAAATGAAATTCTCACAGAAAGGAACCATGAATTTGCTAGAGAAAGCTGGCAGGACTGTCTGGCACCAAGGAACATCCATTTGGGTTCTGAGATAACAGATTTAAACTAAAACAGACAGATGATTTTCTCCAGCAGTGATCAGCTGTTCAGGGGCTAAAATGGAGTTCATCCAGGCTTGGGCTTTTGGTTGCGTGGTAATGAAATGGTGAAAAGTTTCAAGGTAGGGGAGATCTGTGTTTGAGAAGATGGAGGGTAAAGATGTAGACCAAAAGAAAAGATTTAAAATGCTGAAGAGGAAGAGTCTACACCTAGGAGACTCCACTTGAGAAACAGAAAGATGGTCTTTAGAGCCCAGAAAAAAGCAAAGTTATTTTCTGAATGAAGACAATGGATTTGTGCTGAGCTTCTCTCCACAAGACCCCTCTACTTCTCCCAGCACCAACCTATGTTCTACCATTCCCCTTGGAAACAAGGGCAGAAGCTCATCCATGAGCTCCTCACCAAAGTGAAGGCAGACAGACAACGGCTGAGAGGCCAGATGAGGTTAAATGTGACTACGGCCATGTTTACACCATGCTCTGTGCATGAGGCTTGCGATGCTGGAAGCATTTCCCAATGCTTAAGTATTGGTAATACTCCATGCTTGAACATTAGCTTAAGCATAAGATGAATTTTTATCACAGTTTATCTAGTATCAGTGGACTTGCACTCTTTCACCACAGCCATGTAATAGTTCCTCTGGGATTACCGCAATGAACATAAGGAGAGGCTTGAAGATGAACAGACTCCTTGAGAACTGACACGTCCTCTGGAACTTTTATAAGCATGACTTTTATTGATGTCTTAGGACCACTGAGTTTGGAAGTCCAGCCAGATTCTAAACTTTGCCTCCCTAAATTCTGTCTCTACCTTCATTTGGATTCACTCTTTCTTTCCCCTTAACAGCCATACATTATAACAATCTAATTGAGCCCCTCATTTAAACAATTCCATACATACAATTCATTATATTAAGTGATTGCACATGATTTTGTAAACACATTAAACCTAAGTGACAGTTCCATTCACTGTTTAAAAACTAGAAAATTATTACCCTTTTACTTGGCTAATTAATACACACTATTAATATCCCCCTAACCACCATTCACATATACTGTGCTTATGTTGTACATAAGCTTTTTTAAAGAAATTAAAATCGGCATAAATATTTTCTTCGTTTATTTTAAATCCTGGCTGATCACATGTATTGTGTTTCCTTCATGTTTCACAAGCCAGACTGTCTTATAATGAAGCATGTCAATTTTACTACTGTAGTGAACATTCCTTCACAGTCAGCCAGATGTTCTGCATCAGTCAAGGAAATTAAAAAAAGAAAAAGAAAAACCCTTCAGAAAATAGTTAACGAAATAACTCTATTCCTGGGGGAACAGAGGCATGCAGTCCCTCTGAAATGTCTGTTCTAATTCAATAGTGGTTTAGGTTCTTTTCTTAAATAATCAGTGCATGAGTACAATCTTTTTCTTTTTCCCTTGATGCTATCATGGATATTGTATGAATGCCTACAGACACTGGGCACTGAGCTAGTAGACAAAAACAGCACCTCTTTTCAAGCAAAGTGGAAGCGTAGTAGTTTGAAGCTCAGGACCTGGGTTTGAATCCTGGCTTCACTACTTACCAGTTCTTTTATCTAATTCCCCTGTGCCTCATCTTCTTTACCTGTGAAGTGCAGAAAACACTAGTACCCAGTTCACTGGGATGTTATGAGATTTGGAAATATATGCAAAATCACTGAACAGTGACTGGGACATACATAGTAAGAGCTCAATAAACCGGAACTGGTATTGTTTTACTGCACTTCCTGTGCAAGACCCCTCTCAACAAAATGAATGACAAAGCTTTCATCTTTTGAGAATGAGCTTTATTTTCACAATAGCCAAAATGTATCCAGGCTTAAGTCTCTTATAAAAGGAGACTACTCAAACTGAATAATAGGGCTTCCCTGGTGGCACAGTGGTTAAGAATCCACCTGCCAATGCAGGGGACACGGGTTCGAGCCCTGGTCCGGGAAGATCCCACAGGCCGTGGAACAACTAAGCCCCTGCACCACAACTACTGAAGCCCACGCACCTAGAGCCCGTGCTTGGCAACAAGACCGCAATGAGAAGCCTGTGCACCGGAACAGAGTAGTCCCGGCTAGCCACAACTAGAGAAAGCCCGCGTGCAGCAACGAAGACCCAACGCAGCCAAAAACAAATAAATAAATTTATTTTAAAAAACCTGAATAATAGTTTCCAAGTTAAAAGTTGGACTTCACTAAAGTAATGAAACTTTTTCATGTGTGGCTCACGAATATACTCTAAAAACAATTCCAAAACAAACTTCTAAAAAGGCAGAGGCTGTGTCATTAAAACGTGTGTCATCATCCAAGTTTCAAGTTTAAGACTCATTTCAAGATATAAATTCTGGGGTTTTTTAGTCTAAAAAATCATAGCAATTTATATATCTCAATACTAGACATATCAAGAAGGAGAAGAATCAGTGGCACTATTGGCTTTTTTTGTTTTTTAAGGACCCTGAAAGTTGCATGTAGATTGGCAAACTTTTGGTTCTAAGAACACATGACCCTCTTTCCCTTAGAGGTCACAGACTGTGGAGTAATCTTCATGTTTTTAAATTCAGTAAACAACTATTTCCTAGAGTCTAATTATTTTCAGTACATCTTTGAATTTTTATACTATTTTCAATATAATTTTGGGTTCCTAATGAAGACCAGTCTGAGGGGAAGGAGCCATTTTTTTAAGTCCTCTGCTAAATACAGTCCAGAGTATCATCTGACGCCTCATTCCAGGGTCTGGTAATTCCTTGCACAGTCCCACTTGTAGCCAACGCAACCACCCACATTGCACGTAAGCCCCTTTCTCCGTGATCTTTCCCCAGAGCTAATGGGAAGCATTAGAACACCCTCACTCCAGTGCTGGTTTCACTGAGTAATTCTCGGACCTTAGCACGCCAAGAGTCCCTGGAGAGCTTGTTTAACTGCAAATTCCTGGGGCCTCTGCAGATCTTGCAAGGGGTACTTGCTTGGGTGGGCCTGGGAATCTGCATCTTAGACGAACGACCCAGGAGATTCTGAGGCAGTACGTCCCACAGTCTACTCTTACAGAAACACCGGAAAAGAGGCAAAGGCACCTGGAATCCAACTGACTTGGCTTGAATCACATCTCCACCACCAACACGCTCTGGGAATCTGCTCAAGTTGGTTAACCTCACTGAAACCCACTCGCCTCATAGGGTTGCTAGGAAGGGAAAATGAGATGATGCATTTAGTTAAGCACCCAGCAGAGCACTGGCACAGAGTAAGTGCCCCATAAACAGCACCTGTAAAACCATTACTTCATAAACTTCCAGACTGTGGTTAAACCACCTGTTTAGTTTTCTCTTTTTGGATTTGTAACAATTTAGATATATTTATGGCCCTGCTTTGAATTTTTTCCATTTTCACTCCTTTTGTGAGAACTGAGTGCTGTGGTCTGTGTCTGAGCAGGGCTCAGATACCTCATTATAACCCTATGTGTGTGTCTAATTATTCTCTAAATGGGCACACCTCACTGCACCCTTTAATCTCAGCATCTCATTAGAGTGCTCCATTTGCCACCTTGTTATTTCCCATCCCTTCACCAAGATCCCCTTTTTTTTTCTGCTCCTCTTTTCAGTCCTCATATCTTCTTATGCCCATTTCTTTATTCACAGTATTAAATTCTTCCTTTTATGCTTGTCTTAATTCCCTCCTTTCTGCACAGCTCATTACATCCCTCCATCTGTGAACCTCATTATGCCATTCCATTTTTATCTCATTACACCCTCATCATGCACATATTATTAGCTCCCCCATTCATACACAGCACTGCATTCTTTCTCTCTGCTTCTTATCACAACCTGCCTTTTCCACCCTCCCTATTTAATGCTTCCATTTATAAATCGTATTACGTCCCCCACAAATGCCTTTATCATTACATCCAACCATTTATGCATCTCATTACCCCACTGCCCAGGCACATTTCTATGTACATTTCTATTTGCTCATCTCATTATGGCCCCATCGGACATGCACACGTCATTACCACCCTTTCAAATGTTCACGTTGCATTACATCCTTCCATGTTTGCATCTCACTATACCCAGTATTCGTAGGTTTGACAACAAACTAACGAAAACAAACAGATAAATATGTTACTTGCCTTTAGAAAATGAAATATGTTTCTCAGGCGCCTGATATCAGTGTTTCTTAAACAAGTCATTCATTTCGAAAGATTTGCATATATTTATCTAGCTGAGACAAAAAACACTGTATATTTTATACGCATAGAGAGGAGCGTCTTATCTTACTTTGTTCATATCATCATAATTATCACTGCTTTGTATTACTTCTCTACAGTGTACAAAGTAGCATAGTTATCCATGAATTGATTTGTGGCCACAGCTCTCTGAAGGAGGCAGCTTAGGGATCACAGTCATCGTGCAGATTGAGAAGTACATTGAAAGCACTGAGAAATTAAGATATTTCCCAAGAACTACTAGTGAATGACAGTAGCAGGGCTCAAACTCAGATCTTCTGGCTCCCAAACCTACATTCTTTATACCATCCCACTGTGCAGAGAAGAACCTTATTTCTAAGTATCACTTGTGTCATGTAACCCATTCTGTAACACTTCCCTACCGTAGACTGGGTGCCAGCATTCTTTAGGTTTGGTTTGTTTTCTAAAACAAAACAGTAGAACGTATTTCAAACACTTTGCATTTCATGTATTCGTCTCTGAGTTTGAAGAGCTAGATTAAAATAAGCTTTCATATGGAGCCACTCAACACGAATAAATGCAAAAATCAGGAGAAATAAATGGTCCTTTAACGACCGTCACCACTGAGGCCAGCCTCACACAGGCAAAATGAGGAGATCCCTCTACAAGGGATTTGAAAGGCACCAAGGAATCCTCTCCACATGCAGTATCTTCCTTCCTTACAGATTCTAAGCCCCGCCAGTCTCTTTGCTTCACTGAACTGTGTTCTCTGCCTCACTTTTATTTTTTTTTAATTATGAAATAACTGACAAATTCAGGAAAGTGCAGGAAGATGATATCCATTCCCACCACAAGATAGAAGAGGTGTTTACATTTCTTCCATATTTACTTCAAATATTTTCCTTTACAGAAAGAAAGAAACTGTTGCAAATACTCTCCTGAGGTCGGTGTGTGTTATTTCCGTGAATGTTTTGTACCATTGTCTTAAAATTTTACATATGTGTTACCGTATTGCATACATCTTTTGTAATATGCTTTCTGTGTTTTAAAAATATATCAGTTCATACGTGTAGATCTAGCTCATTCATTTTACTATCTGTGGAATTTTCCATTGGGTGAATAGACCAGAGTTTGCTTTATCCCTTTCTCTACTGAGGGGTAGTTCATCTTATCACATCTGTCTTGATCTCTACTGCTTCACCAATGCTTAGCACTGTGCTCTGTTGAAAGACTAAACGGAGACATTTGAAATTCCCATATCATGGGAAACAATGCCTTCTCCCTAAGTCCGTGATAAGAGTCGGTTTTATCCCCTTGATCACTACTCCAAGTAGTAAACAAGTCGACAAAATGATCATTCTTAAAATAAAACTAGACCCTGGCCAAATGTTGTTATGCACTAGTGTATTAAAATAATTGCACCCAAAAAGGGTGGTCTGATACCCAGAACCTGGAATGCTTCTGATGACAGCAAAAGGCAATAAAGGTAGAGAAAAATACAATGTTTTCTACAGAAGTGTGGTTGATTTTCCCCATGGTTTAAGAAGCAGTGGTTTTAGAAGTCACTGGAGACTGTTGCCAGCCCCTGATGCAGTCAAACCACGATGACTGTGGTCACCAAAAGCATGGCCTATTTCAGGCATTAGAAAGGGTTGTTAGATGGAAATTCCTCGAGAAACTTCAGAGTCTAGAAAGACCCTTTATTGTGATGTGGAAAAGGAATTCTTCATGCTGTGCTGGTGGGAATGTAAATTGGACAGCCATCCTGAAAAGCAATTTATCAGAACCTAGAGAAGTTAAAGATATGCATAATGTTAAATTTTTTAATGTGTCATGCAAACAAGGTTTCTGGAGCAGAGCAGATTATTATTATTTACAGCAGATAACCTCACCGCTTCCCCTTTGCCTCAGTTGTTTACCCTCAGGCAACACGATGAGAACCACATGTCATCCTATACATACCAAGGTCTGTATTATAGGTAAGGAACCCTGAAAATATGAATCTGGATATTTACATAGGGGAAGGACAATGCCCCCACTCATCTGAAAGAAGGGGAGAAAAATCTTTGCTCCTTGGGAAGGATGCTGAGTTCTTACTCTTACCTTTTGGGATGCAGATAAATCGCTCCATGGAGAGGATAAGACTAGTGTCTCCAGCTTGATAACCCAGGGATGTCTCCAAATCCTGGGTCTCATCCCCACCTTGAAATGTGAACACATACTTCTGGGAAGATAAATCTCTCTAGATGGTCTCTCACTTTCTGATTAGTTATGAATTAACTTCTAAAGCTTTTTCTTTTAGCCCAGGTCCCAAGTTTCAGTGAAATTTGCTCAGAAAGCCCAAACTGTGCACAACCATAAAAATATTTTCTCTATATTCTTATACATACCCTATGATCCAGCAATTTCACTCCTGAATGATTATCCCAGAAAAATTCTTGCTCATGTCCACAAGGGGACATGTATGATGAGAATATTCATTGTTGCATGGTCCGTCTAGGTGCAAAGGTGGAGGCACCCTTGATGCCCATACTTAGGAGAATGGTTATATAAAATGTGGTGTGTGGTGAAAATGCACTAGTAAATCACATTGCAGCAGTAGAGGCAACAAACTAAATACACATACAAAACCATGTAGAGATCTTGAGTGAAACAAGCGAGAAATAGAATGTGGTCTATGATATAACATATTTGTGAAAATGACAAATACCCTAAACATTGCTACATATTTTTCAGGAATACATACCTGTTCAAAGACATATCAAACCCCAAAGAGTGAGAACTTATATAAAGGGGAGATGGGAGGAGAGTCTGAGAATGAGAGCAGTATCAGGGATAAAGGAAGAAAATTAAGACAGCAAGAGAAGGACCTCACCCCCAACAAAATAACCTACAGGGCTGAGGAGTATGATTATCTCACTAACAGATTCCAAATGAAGAAAAAGAAAGCCTCTCCAATGAGCTTTTTCCACATCAGCACCCTCTATGGTCTAGTACACATGATAATACATAGTAGTACTAGATGCTCAATACATAGTTGTTAAATGCAGGTGGCAACCACTGATTAGAAAAAAAAAAAAATCACTGCAATTCTTTGTTTTCCAATATGAAAGGAGATCCCATGGGAATGCAGGCTTTCATTGCCAGTAGTTCTGGTGATTACGTTTACTGCTGACACCCTGTAGAAATGCCAACATTTTCATGACATTTGAACATTGGTAGTCTTTTGCCCTTGCTTCCACTCTGATAAAAAATACTTTGCTGGTTTTAATGGGCTAAAATTTAAAAGAAAATGATACAGCAGAAACTAACACAACATTGTAAATCAACTATACTCCAAGAAAAATTAATTTAAAAAAATAAAATTAAATTAACCACTGGGGGAAAAAAATAAAACAAATTGGATCCTTAAAGAAATTAATTATGGGTTTATCAAACATTTATGAAGCTTCACCCAATTTGCCACCTTTATTTTGACTCAATGCATATGCTTATATTAACTTTTCCATAAACTACTTTATTTAAACTCTTGTCATGCTTACTGCCAACATTCTGTAATCAAAAAAATCACTTTTTTTTGGTCCTTAGGTGAGTGTGAAAATTTGAAATCAAATCAAATATTCTATCATATTTATGAATCAAATCAAATATTCTATCATATTTATTGGTTCTTGAATGAAAGAATTCTTCAAAACATCTCTCTGAAATAAATCAAACATGGGTGCTTTCTTCCAGCCACTTGGAGCCAGAACTATAGAATTGTCGTGACTTGCCAGGAAGCAATTCAGTTCTTCTCAACACACTGGGATTCAAAAGATAGGAAGAAGGTCAAGTCTATTTCATGATCTATAGTGATAGTAAAAAGCTTGCCACTTTGACCTCAAACACTCATGTGTACTTAGAGTTCTTTTCCTAATCTGGGATGGAAAAAGGAGAGACGATGGAATGTAGCACATGTACGACATCCATGTTGAATACTGGAGCACACTGTGAGTTCTTCCAGGTCAGCACCCTTGCCACCTCTGCTCAGAATCTGTCTCCCAGCTGTTGCCCACCTCCCTCCTCACACATCCCAGCCTCCTGCCAAGTTTCAGATAAGTCCCAACAAGTTCAGTATTCATGCCTCAACTCTTCCTTCTGTATTGCAAAATTTGGAATAAAAACATCTGTGATTATCAAGAGTGGAATTTTTGCTCTTGCAACCAGATTATGTATTTTGTCGTATGAAACCAAACTATTGTGGAAAAGTATGAACATACGCACATGAGGGTTGACAAATTCCTCAAATACCAATTAATGGAGACAGATCAGCCATCCCCACATCTGTTCCCAAGGGTGTAGAATTAATTTCCCAGTCAGTGCATGCCAGAATAACTTGGGGAGCTTGTTTAGAAATGAAGATTACCAGGCCCAAACACGGACTTATTGGGTTAGGCTTCCAGAGGCAGACCTGTATATGATGTTTGTAACAAATTTCCCCAGGATTCCTGTTGCCAGTACCTCCTGAGAACTGGAGATCTGGAAAAGCTGAGGGTCTTGAAAACAAGCAGTCAACATGCTATATTGATGGATTCAGGCAAACATTCTCCTTCAATTACTACATTTTATTCTAAAAACTTGTTTTATAAAGTTAAATAAAATGAATTCCTGTAATCTACATAGAGACACAGGTATTTTTTTAAAGTAAATATGTTCTAAAAGAGCTTAATAGTCATAACTGAATAGACATGAAAATTGAAAACCTAAATGCCACTGCTGATATAAATGTGGCTCAATTAGCAAAAATTTGGAAAAATTCGTTGAACAGCTCCTATGGGCAGAGTGCTATGCTAATTAATTTCAGAAGCTACAAAATAATATAGAAATTGTTAAGGAGCTTTAATCCAGTTGAGAGCCAAAAAAGTCACATCAGAAGAAGGTTAATAATAACCACAGCCAAACACAAATAAAGGTGTGTTCTAGTTTCCTTCTGTGAGAAATACTGTGGACCCAGTGGACTGCCTTCTCATGTCCTTGGAATACAGGACTGTGTCTCCTTCATCTATTTGTCTTTGGTTCCTGACACCAGGTGCTCTTAATTCTAAGTGATATGAATTGAACTCAACAGTGATATTTCTCAGAAATTGAAATAAATTTTTTAAATTAGAGCATAAATATTCTTTAGTGTCTCTTTTCCTAGTTTATTCATTCAACATACAGTTAGAACATGTGCATTAGAAATAACCATAAAGACGTAAAGCGTTAATATTATGTGAAAATATTGAAGATTGTTTAAAAAAAACTCTTGTTTACATTTCTTAAAACATGCTTGAAGTATGTGCCGAGAGTTGATCCTATTAACCATAGGCACATAGAGCGTGTGAGGCAATCCTACGTTTCGTATCTGTGCAAAAATAGAGTTAGAAAAAACAAAAAAAATAGAACAGAATTTAAATGTGCCAGAACCCAAAGTTCTTCCAGATGTATCCTTTCACTGATTTCTGGAAAACTGTTTCGCAATACCCTCTCACAGTACATAGACCATGTTATAAGATCCACTTTGCACTTTTACAGAATCGATAGCATTGACTCATGCTGTCATTGTCATCAAAACAATGTTGTAAATATCCTCTCGTCTTTCCAAGCTGCCTGGCATAGTTTTCCCTTAGGAGGCTTTGCAAGAGACTTTTTATATAGTTTTCCAAATTCCTACTCCCATTAATGACTTTTTTTCTAAAACTGGACAAACATTTACTTAATCAGCTGTTTTAAAAATATCATTTTCCCCCTCCAAGGGCTTTTACCCCTTTTGAATTAGATGGTGTTTATCAGGAAAATCCTTCTTAGTGCATGCTTACTATGATTATGTATCTTTTTTCTTTAAGTCAACAGAAATAATACGAACTTCAATATTCTTTGGGTTTTATTGAGGCCTGATTTGGTGTGTACTTGAAAGAATGTGACCACTCTAAGTAGAAGCATCATTTTCATTGAAAATTGGCCAGCAGTGTCCCCTTCTCTTCTCCTTCAGAGTGCAATCTCAGTACTGATGCCTAAAACTGCATAACAAATCACCGCAAACCTAGCAGCTTAAAACAACATGTATTTGTTATCTCACAGTTTCCTTGAGTCAGGAATTTGCTTGTGACGGACGTAGCCGGGTTCTCTGCTCAGGGTCTCACAAGGCTGCAGTCAAGGTCTTGGCTGAGCTGTATTCTCATTTGGAGGCTTGAATGGAAAGGGCCAGCTTTCAAACTTGCTCAGGGTGCTGGCAGAAATTTGGCAGGGTGGAGGGGTTGTTGTAGGACTGAAGGGCTGGCTCTCTTACTGGCTGAAGGCTGCCTCTAGGTCCTAGAGGCCACCCACAGTTCCCAGCCATGTGGCCCTCTCCATAGGCAGTTCACAATGTGGCAGCTTGCTTCTTCAAGGCCAGCAGGAGAGTTTCCCTATGCATCTGCTGGCAAGATGGGTTTTGTGTGTGTGTGTGTGTGTGTGTGTGTGTGTGTGTGTGTGTGTGTGTGTGTGTGTGTTGGGGGTGGAGGGAGGAGATACATAATAATACAATAACGAAATTAATATCCTATCACCTTTGCCATATTCTTGTTAAAAGCAAGTCACAGGTCCCTCCCACACTTAAGAGAAAGGGATTATACAAAAGGATGAACACCAGGAGATGGGAATTATTAAAAGGTCACCCTAGGGTCTGTCCACCACAATGCCATTGAATGGAAATACTCAATGAGTGACCCTACTTAGATCTAAATGATTTTGATCACTCTTCTGGAGTCTAGTTGTCTTAAAGGAAGTTTGTAATTCTCTAACCAAATCAATTTTAGTTCTCTTGCCTTAAAAAAACAAAAAAACAAAAAAAAAAAATATAGCAATTCCTGGGCAAGGCCTAGAGAAGCTACAGGACCCAGGAGGGTAAAGAAGATGAGTAGGAGAGAGAAATAATGACCTCAAGCACATTGAAGAAGTCAAAATTCCAAAAATTTAGGTATCACGAGTTGATGGTTTGTGTTTGCTTGTTTTGTGATTTATTTTGCTTTGATTTTCCACCAGTGTTTGGAACTACCTGTGTCTCATTTGTCTCTCTATTCAAAGTTGACTGTTACTGCCAACTTCAACAGTTCATAGAATTACCATCTACTTCCTCACTCAGTCCCCTTTGCACGACACCTAAATCCTCTGAAGAAGTAAGTCTGCTTTTGACTTGAGAACTTGAACACTGGGATCTCGCTTGCCATCTGTCTTAAACTTTTAAAGTAACTTTTTGCCAAGACAAATGTGGATTATAAGCAACAACCTGGGACATTTCTGGTCTCAGAACAGAAAAAATAAAGGAACTCTTAAGTATTATTTTAAGTACTTTGTTTGCTAGCAGTGTTTGTGGTGAATGATAAATTGATCCTTAATTGTGTGGGAAATAGAGAAGTGATCTGCATGCCAATGGCCAAGTATAGACTTCAGAGACTTAGCAGTTTTGAAACTGATATTTATGAACATCTGCTTTTTCCCCATAAATTTTAATATGGATTTCATCCTTTGAAACCTACAAAACTCCCAGGTGCTTCTTCAGTCTTTATCTTGGAAACATGCTTTTTAAAAAAAAAATCTCCTTTTTTTTCATTGAACACATTCAAAATCACTTTTGCTAAAACAACATTTCTTTATAAACAGTGCCTATTGGAATGCCTAAAAGATGGTATTAAATGTTAGCAGCTCAAAAAACTGTATTCAGCATTTTGAGCCTCCAAAATGTCCAATCCCAGAACACAAGCCGTAACAGTCTTAATAAAGGATGCTGAAAAGTATTCATTTCTAGTCCCAGTTTATGCCTTTCTTTATCCCACAGATATTTATTTAATGCTTGCTTATTTTTAGTGCTGACATTAGAGCAGCCAATAAAACAAAGTCCCTGCCTTCATTGGGTTTTTGTTCCAGTGAGTGTAAATGTTCCTGAAAAAGAATTCACTTTAAATTTTCATAATACTGTTCGTATAGTTCATTGCAAACCAATGATATTCATCCATTCTTGATGTTGGACTAGATTCTGGGGATATAACTTGTGAACGTAGTAGATATGTTTCTGCTCTCAAGGAGCTTAGAGTTTAGCATACTTCTCACCTGTGTCAAGAAAGGCAGACCCAGGGAACTTTGAGGTAGGATCTGGGTAGCCACTGATCATTCTCTATTTTAGATCCACTGTAAGCAAGGCTAGCAATGCCTCCATCCCTTGGCTCTTGGGCATACTAAGAGCTGTTACTATGGGTAGAAGATGAGTGTATGGACCAGAGGAAAGGAAATAAAATCACAGCTCAATAGACGACAAACAGATAAATCAGCTGGGCACGTGCAAGGCTAGAAAAGACATTAAATCCCTGCTAGGAAAGTAACTTTTTTTTCTTTTTTAAATTAATTAATTAATTTATTTATTTATTTTTGGCTGTGTTGGGTCTTCATTTCTGTGCGAGGGCTTTCTCCAGTTGTGGCGAGCAGGGGCCACTCTTCATCACGGTGCACGGGCCTCTCACTGTCGCGGCCTCTCTTGTTGCAGAGCACAGGCTCCAGACGCGCAGGCTCAGTAGTTGTGGCTCGCGGGCCTAGTTGCTCCGCGGCATGTGGGATCTTCCCAGACCAGGGCTCAAACCCGTGTCCCCTGCATTGGCAGGCAGACTCTCAACCACTGCGCCACCAGGGAAGCCCCAGGAAAGCAACTTTTTAAGAGTGCAATTCTGGCCACCCTGTAGCAGAGGCTATAAGTCATTTGCATAATAGGAAAGCCTCAGGAGGATAGTAGAGCTATTTAATTTGGTTAAGCTAATAGTTTTCCATCCATTTACAGTGTAATGGAACCTCCCTCCTCTGCCTCTTAAACAGGAACACATTGGCAGGTTGCCACAGGGCACATAATACAGGGGCAGTCTTCTTGGTGTGTCAATTCTACTCAACCATTCAGAGGGGAAAAGTTAATTAATTTACTGATAAGTAATTTAAGGCATTATTTTCCATTAAAACCAGTGCAGCCATATAATGGACTAGCATGCAAAATTTGCAACCACTTTTAAGATAAGCATGAAACTAAAACAGGGCTGGAGCCAAGGGCTGAGGGATTAAACCCTCTCACACATTTTCTATCAGCCCCCTGTGAAGCCAACCTAATAAAAATAATTTTTTGGTATGGATAATTGATTCTCAATGTTATGTAGAGTGTAAATAAAAGACAAGTCCCCCAGAAACATTCCTTTCAACCACACTGCCACTTGGATACCCCAACTTTTTAGAAATTCTGGAGCTGCTGTTACATGTAAGAAAATTCTGGGCCACTTCACTTCCCCACAACCTGACATCCAGCCCTGGGGCCCATGCTCGCTGCCTTCTGCATTTAAGAGCGCTCCCCAGGAAGAGTTTGAGCTGGCTGCTGTGTTCCAAAATGGGCCAAGAGAGGTTTGCTCAATGCCCCCTCCTTGTCCTTAGCAGTGAATCTGAGCCCTGGACGTCCTGCTTCCATATCCCATTTTCCCCCTCTCAGAATGCTATGCGGCAGGCGGACCCACTTATGTTCTTTGTGCTTTGTGTTCCTGAAACAGGATCTGGACCAGGTACAGCTCCATCTGGAAGAAGTGAGGTTCTTTGACGTGTTTGGCTTCAGCGAAGCAGCAGGAGCATGGCAGTGCTTCATGTGCAACAACCCTGAGAAAGCAACTGGTAAGAGCCTCCCTCCCCTGGCTGCTAAGAATCACTTGTGCCCCTGGGATTTACAGGGAGGCATGATCCCCACCATTCTGGTTGGCTTTCTTATTGCATAAACATCCTAAGTTGGCATAATGCACAGAGGTGTGCCTGACTGCCTCTGCTTCATGCTGAGAAAGGTATCTCACCAAAGTGGGAGTGAGAAAAAGGGAGGATGTTGAAAGGGAGAGAAACATAAACGAGAAATGAGCAAGAGAAACAATGCCTACAATTATATGGCTATCAAGAAAGTGGTACTGGCCATTTTGCCCATTTCAACCCCAATGACCCTGAGGGTTAGAGAAAAACAAGCATCCTGTCAAGAACCCCAAAGGAATGAGACGACACTAAATGAGTGAATGGTGACCTCCTCATCTCATAGTCCTCCCTTACATCTTTGCTTGATGATTGAACTGGGTGAAAAGTGAGACATTTAAAGAGTAGGGAATTATTTGAGAAATCGCTTCATAGCTGGTTATTTACCCTTCCCTTCCTTTCTGCTGCCCAAGGAACTTGGTCTACTGACCTTGCCTAAAAAATAATCATTGTTAGTGAATCTGAGCCAAGCTCTATGTTAAACATGTCAGTATCTCATTAACCTTCACAATAATCTCATAAGGCTAGTACTAATATTATCTCCATTTTGCTGATGGGGCAACTGAGGCACAGAGGGATTTGGGAACTGCCTGAGGTCACACAGGTAATAAGTTAACAGCATCTGGATTTGAACTCAATCTGACTCTAGAGCCCACGCTCTTAACCAGTTCTCCATGCTGCCTCCCAGTTACGCTTGCCCCAGTCTGACCAGTGGAAATAGGTCGATAAAAAGTCTAATCTTCACAAAGTTATGCTGTCCTTGGGAACAGAATATTTTATCGCCAATGTGCCCTCTTAGAAGGCATAGAGTTCTCAACACTGACACTGCTCAGGAACTGCAGTTTAGACCAAGAGAACGGTATTAAAACACTGTTGAACACAAACCACTTTGTAGATGAACCATCCTCTAGAGAGCCATTGATTATACCACCTGTACCCATTCCTTGAATTGGGGGATTTTGTGCATCTCAAAGATCATCCATTGTGGCAAGTCTATCCTCTTGCTCAGCCAAGAAGTTGAGACTGAATAGGAAAAAAAATGTGTTTATTTGGCCAGATGGAAATATGAGGGGCTCTCGGAGAGGCACCAACTAACATGTATTACCCCACGGAGATGGTATGGGTGGAAGAAGCTGGCATTAAGAATAGCAGCCTTCGTGAGGCACAGATTGCTGGCTGATTACAGATCAAGTTTGAGTTGATGCCAGAATGAATGCCCCAATTTTTAAAAAGTTAATTTGAGCAAAGAAGGAATTGAGGAACTGAATGTCTCCATTATGAAACTTTCTAATTAGACCCTATTTCACCTGTGAAAAAGGCAAAGCATAAAAGAAACCTTATTTGAGATCATGGCGAAGTAAGGTGCTTATCTAAGGTGGCTCTGAGGGGCCCTTAAGAATTTCATTCCAAGTAAGCTGAGTCCTTACCTTAGCTCAATAAACATTGAATCGTATCTCGCCAAGGGAGGCTCAGAAAAGGGCCTGCAAGTTAAAAGCACAAAGTGTTCCTTTAATATATGTTTTCTCAAATTCACTGCCATGCACTTGAAAAGAACATTTTGCACATTCACTCGTTCTTATTTGTGTTTCTCACAGTTAAATATAGACTGAGAACATACAGCAATAAAAATTCAAACAAGGCCAAATATTTTATAGCAGAACATATTGAATCAAAATGTTTGGCGCCAAAAACTTAGTGTGCTTAGATTTCTTTGCTCATTTCCTTTTGCTCCATGAAAGAGGATTTGAGTCTGAAAGAAATCCTATTTTAAATTATTATTTTCACCAAAAACTCTTGACTCCCTGAAAAGTTTATAGAGGTTGTTGATCTAATTTTCCTATTTTTGTATAGCATATAAATTATATATTTAAGTGAAAGGTCTAACATAATACTGCTGACACATATATTATTCATAGGGATGATATTTGCATTCATGTTATGCTTAAATTGTAAGTTTAAAGGTGATCAAGACATAGGAATAAATATTTTGTTATTTGGTTATGCACAGCTAACATAGTACTTGCGTCCCATTTTTCATTTATGAAATGCACGTTTGTTGTGTTGGTTGAATGTCTTCTCCAGGCTGAGCCTTGGGATAAAATATGAATAAGGTACAATATCTCTGCCCTGAAAGGATTCATAATCCAGTTAGGGCCAGAAGACATATATGGAAAAATCTAGCATACTTCCTTGTATATTTTTAGCATGCAATAAATACCTGTTGAGTGAGTCAATGAATGAATAATACTTAGAAATGGAAAAGTCAAATACATCTTGAATATTAAAATGTTTCAAAATTGTGATTATGTGTTAATAATATCAAGTACATCACTATACCATACCCATTGCATTCTGAGTCTGGTAAATGGGGGTTGGTGCTTCTTTCCTCTTTGAGAGAAGTCACCGTATATACATCAGAGTCTGCTTCCCTGTCTTTGCTCCTGATGTACTGTGCCCAAGTCCTGTTACTGCTCTGGTTTGGTTAGCGCTCCTGCAAGGCCCAGATGCCCTGTCAGCCTCAGGGAGGAGGGGTCTAAAGAAATAGGATTGGTGTCTAGGACAAAAGGCTGAAGAAATTGCATTTGGGTTTTTTTTTAAGGTATTGGCAAACAGTACAATGTTCTCAAATATTTGTTGTTCCAATATTTTCTAATGAGGCCATTAGAAAATTTCAATTAGACATCAGGAAAGTTATCCTGAAATATAAATCCTTCTTAATAATGTGTAAACTAAACTGTGGGACTCCAGAAATTGACAGCAAATCAACTGGCTTCCATGGTCACTTTAAGGACATTCCCCTCCTCGGGTAAAAGTCACATCACCCCACCAACTCCCAGTCATCTTCCCATCAACTCTACCGTCAACACACAGAAATGCACAGAAGTTTACTATTTGGTATTCAGAAAAATGTATTTTTTTTCCAGTTGGGTGTGAAGTCAGAGGAAACTAAATGCTAGCATAGTGTAAAGGTCTTAAAATTATAATTGCTGGCATTTATCACACTAACTATGTGCTAAGTCTTACATGCATTTTTCTCACCATTATTGAGTCCATTTTACAGATCAAGAAACTGAAACACAGAGAGAGGTTAAGTACTTTTTCCAAGGTCACACAGCTACTAAGTGGTACAACTAGGATTTTAATCCAGGTTAATTCCTGAACCTGAAATTTCAATCTCTAGGGCAAATCCAACTTAAGCACATGGAATATTGAAAGTTACAAGAACAATTATTTCATAATGTTATATTATATTGGAAAGACCAAGGAGTGATCTGTTGATACCTCTCTGATGACTTAATCTACTCAAAGATGAGCAGGGGTTTTAGTATGATAATGTGTGGGAAATGATTACATGTAGGAAATGGTTACGTAGAAGCTATTTCCAATCCCTCCAATTGCTGATTCAGTTTCTGATAATCATTTTATAAAAGTACAGAGTAGAAGGTTAGAAAGTCACTGAAGTAACTCAAGAATCCTCAGAGACTTGCTTGTTGGTGTTTATTGCAAATCCCATTACCCCACATGAATGAGAGAATAGAGATTGAGCAAACAGATCAAACAGAACAGAATCTGTTTCTGGAAAACCAAACAAATCCCTTTATCAGTCATCCTTGTGTCCTGGAACTGCTAGTGCATGTTAACAGTAAGGATTAATCAGCTGGACCGTCCTGGAACACATCTGGCTGTCTATTCAGTCACTTTTTTTTTTTTAAAGGAAGAGGAGGAACTAAATCGTGACTTTCACTCTTGTTTCTTGAGACACATGGGATGCCTTTGTTCTTACACCCTACAGAAAACAACTCAGAGCTGTCTTGGTTTTGGCACTTGTGTCTCCCTCTGTAGATCTGAGCACTCGCCAGTGTGATCACTCTCTTAGTCACTGGATATTTAGATATTGAATGTGATTGTCTGTAGGAGGTGCCCTTAGGCTATCAAAGAGAATGAAAGACATTTTTTCAGACAGACTTCAACCATCTATCATGATTCCTCTTTAGAACTTGATTTCAAACATTTGTGCTATAAGAACATGCTGTCCATTATATCACATGGGCAAATAGAGATGGTTTCAAAATGCTATCAAGATAAGAAAGACCTCTGTCAGGAGATTTTCTTCAGACACTAGAAACTGGTAACAGCAGTGTGGCTCTCCTTTGCTGGACACCTTCAGCATGGGCTAGATGGCTTTCCACTCCAGAAACCAACATGAAAATGGGCTAGGGACTTCCCTGGTGGCCCAGTGGTTAAGACTCCGTGCTTCCACTGCAGGGGGCACGGGTTTGATCCCTGGTCAGGGAACTGGGATCCTGCATGCCGCGTGGCGAAAAAAAAAAAAAAGAAAATGGGCTAAATGACCTCTGAGGACCGAACTTGTAAGACATAAATAGCCTGTGGGTCCATTAATATGAAACTTTTCCATTTAATTTTAGTGCCAACTTTCACAGAACTTTAAGGGTGACAAAAGAAAACCCACTTTGGATTTATGCAGTGACTGGGTTTGTCTTATGATGCCTTCCCTCCTACTACAGTGTGTGAGCATGTTGTCTTCCATGTTAAATGTGCTTGGAGTGCCAAAAACAGGGCAGTGGTTGGGCAGGATAACTTCACATTTTCACACGTATATACTGTTAATGACTCGGTTCATAAAATTGAACCCCAGACTGTTGTTCAAAGATACTTTGAATTAGTTAATGACAAAATAAATACGTGCTCATCAACTCAGATAAGTTATTATCCTTATCCTGAAATCTTTTTCCCTTTCCCCTCTTCCCATCTCCCTGTTCTATTCCTCTCTGTGAAACCTTCCCACACTCACATTATCTCTCTGTCTCTGTCTCTCTCTCTCTCTCACAGACACACACAAACATACACACACACACACACACACACACACACGTACATACACACTGGCATACATGGACACACCACCCCAACAGAATAAACTCTCTCTTCTCTGTCCTTTCCGTTCTCTGCCCACACCTTCTGTAGTGTACACAGCACATTGCCATCAATCTCCCCCACTAGACAGTAAACTAGAAGTGGAAAAACCATCCATTATTCTTCTTTGTATGCCCTACCCAGTACCTGGCACATGGCAGCGTTTAACAAGTATTTGGTATATAGATGGATGATGGAGTAATTCATGGATCATGTAAAGCGATAGGATGATGATAGAAGAAATAGGATTTGTTTTGAAATGCAACTTTAAAATCGAATTCTTTCTCAAAATTAAAAAAAATAACTTACTAAACTGAAACCTTGAAATAGCAGCTTTTGCAAAGTAAGCTTTTATAAGAAGAAAATGTTGCTATGTACAAAGTTTCAACACTATATGGATACCCAATTTTAATATTTTACTAAACGGTTTCAATACACACATACACACAGAGTTCATAGTAAGCTTGCTAATAACCTGTGAGCCTCTATCAGAAATAAGCTAAAGGGGGCTTCCCTGGTGGCGCAGTGGTTGAGAGTCTGCCTGCCAATGCAGGGGACACGGGTTCGAGCCCTGGTCTGGGAAGATCCCACATGCCGCGGAGCAACTAGGCCCGTGAGCCACAGCTACTGAGCCTGCGCGGCTGGAGCCTGTGCTCCGCAACAAGAGAGGCCGCGATAGTGAGAGGCCCGTGCACCGCGATGAAGAGTGGCCCCCACTTGCCGCAACTAGAGAAAGCCCTCGCGCAGAAATGAAGACCCAACACAGCCATAAATAAATAATTAAATAAATAAATTAATTTAAAAAAAAAAGAAATAAGCTAAAATCAGTAGCCTAATACCCTTCAGGGGTTAATTTCCATTTTTCAACCAGCGTCACTATCCTAATCCTTCTGCCTTTCCATACTGGGTCAACAACAATCTTATCTTGATAGGCTGAAAGTTTACTTGCAGCAAAGCGTGAATCACTCTGTGGTTACCCACAAACAAATCATCAGGCATTGAAATGTGTCCTCTTCCACTCAGAGAATAAGCTGAGTCAAGACAACACATGGAGGAGGAGAAGCATGCTTTAGAAAGGCAGACTAGAGTGAATAAATCAATCTCTACCACTTTACAGATTTGAAGTGACATAAGAATTTTTATGTAGTTTTTTAAAATAAATAACTTAATATCTTTTAAAAGAGCTCTAGTCATCACCTTTCAGAGTAATCTTAATTTTTTCTCTACCTATACAAATACATTAGGAATGAAATTTATTTTTCAGCCACAAGCTCCCCTATGTAAAAGACATATAAGTACGTTTAGCGGACACTGAGAATGAAGTCATCAAATACCTCATATTTTGCCTTGGATCTCATCCCTTCCACCTTCTCAGAAACTCCACAGCATAGATTACCCTTTCTCTCTTTTTTATTCAATTTCTCCCTCCAACTTTAACTCCCATGGGCTTTTAAACACCTTCAACTGGCTTAACGTCTCCTTTCCCTTTACCTACTGCCTCTCTCTCACCTCCTCTTTAAAGCCAAAAGAGTCCCATCACTGCTCACTCTGAATTTCCTTGCCTCCTTCTCCTCCTGACTCAGCCCTCTCTAATCTGGCCTCTAAGCCCATTATCTCTGTGGTCATTTGAAGCCACGCAGGTCCCAGGCACTGGGTATGTTCAGTCCTTGTGTCACTTGCCTTAAGCAGCATTCAATTCTGTTGGCCAATTCCTCCTTCCTCAAACATTTCTCCCTTTGCCTTCTGAGACACAGCACTCCTTGGGTCTCCCTCCTACTCTAGACACTCCTTCTCAGCCTCCTTTCTGGGCCCACCTTCCTCCATCCACCTATTCATTGTCAGAGCACCCCTCTTCCCCTCACTGTAACTCTCTCCCCTGTCAGTCTCCACTGCTTCTGCGGCTTCAGTAACCTCTTCTATGACAAAACTCCCAAATGTGTATCTGCAGTCCAGGCCCCTCCTCTGACTGACTTCTCCCATCGCCTGCTTGGTACTTCAAAGGCATCTCAAACTCAGTTCATTTAAATTAAAACTCGTAAGTGTCCTGCCCTTGCCCCCTCCCCTTCCAAAAAAAACCAAACAAACAACACTTGATTTTCTTCCAGCATTCCCCATTTCAGTAAATACAACATCCCTCATTCTGATGCATCAGCCAGAGACCCACTGCCCTCTCTCCTACCCCATCTAATCTATCACCCAGTATTGTGGATTTACCTTCTCAACTGTGCTCAACTCTGTCCACCTGTCTCCATTGCCCTAAAGCAAACTACCATCACCTCTTACCTAAAATAATGGCAATAGCCTCCTGACTGTGCTACTTGGACCTTCCAACCTCCTTCCCACATTGCAGCCAGAATGACCTCTCCAAGGCACAAATCTGATGGGACCACTCTCTGCATAAAACCTTACAATGGCTTCCCACAGCTCTTAGCTCAAAGACCAAACTCCATATCATGTGCCTGAGAGCTTCACACGCTCTCTCCCGGCCTTTCCAGCCTCATCTTGTCCCCAGTGCCATCTGCTCCTCTCCGCTCTGCCCAGAAAGAACTCCTTTCAGTTTCTTATACTCACCTCACTTCTTCCTGCCACTATGCTTTTGTATCTGCTGTTCTTCTGCTAGGAGTGCCCTTTCTCCCCTCATCACCTAGTTAATGTAGATCTTAGCTTTCCCATTACAACTCAGATTCATTGCCTTTCTATAACCTCCTGATTTATGCTAAGGTCCTCAAAGTACTTCGGAGCTCTCCCTGTAATACTTGATATACCTGTCATCTTGTGGGGTTTTTTTTGTTATTCTTTTGTTTGGTTGGCTTTTGCATGTGATTATTTGATTAATGTCTACTTCCTGCAGTAAACAAGTTCTATGGAGGGAGTCCCCCTCATCCATCTATCCTCAGCCCCTAGCACACAATAGATACTCAATAAATATTTGCCAAATAAATGAATGACCAATTTTGTATCTTCTCAAAAAAATTTTAGTAAAATTTTTCTTAGGCAAGTGGTGACAAAAAAACAAATTAATGAATTCACAATAATTCATTTTAAGAGAAAAAAGGTATTCATATGATGACATTTGCAGTGTATCTTTTGTGCCAGACGTATTCTTTGTATAAAAGTATTTTCTTAAATAAGCTCTTCTCAAAAGTACTATGAAAGATCATTTTATTTAACAGAGAGTGAGTTATTGTGTGTGTATGTATGTATGTCAAATACACACAGTGTTATGGTGTATATGTTATAGATAAAGCTTCCAATGCAGACATTGTAAAATTTCTATTTATTGCCAAAAGGTTTGAGGCCAAGTGTTGAACAACAACAGATGGAACTTGTGTTAAATAATTCCACAAAAGCAGTGTAGACACACCTTAGAATGCTCTTAAACACCAAGAATGTACGTGCATGCAGGTGGGACAATGGCTAACGTGTGCAACTTGTACAGCCCAAACAAGGTGACCCTCCTTATCACAGAGCTGGTACAAGTGTGTCAGATCTATTTTTTCCCATACAAGGAAAGCTGTACAATGTCAAGGCCATGCGGGAAAGCACTCAACATTTTAAACTGTCTAAAATCCTATGGTCAGGTGTTGCCAGCAATACCTATCCATGACATCATATTAATGAGATGACAGCATGGGACCAACATGGGAAGTGTGTATGGAATCCTTTTTTATTCAAAGTTCAAGAATAAGATTGAGCAATTCCCTCCATTCATTTCTACCACCTCTGATCTTTTCCCATTGGTCCCTGTCAGTCATTACTGGGCAAGTCTGGGCCAGTCTTCTTTGATAGGTTCCCATAAGGGCACAAAGGTGACCATACTTACTGCTCAGAACTTACTGAGCAGGTTACCTTCTTGGCAAGTGGCCTTAAAATTTTTATTTCACTGATGAAACCATAAGTAAGCCAAATTCCACAAACATTGATTCTGAACATTTTCTTCTATAACTCTATTAACTTAAGCCAAGGACATGCATATGATCTTATACTGCTATTCTATTCTTTAATTTTATGGAAAGGTCATAACAATTTTCTTCCCACTACTGGTTTTGCAGTTTTACTCTTTTGGATATTGTACGACCTATTACTGTCATCTACCGTGAGGCTACTATCATTTCCTAGAAGTTCCTGAGCTTTGTTAGAATAACCTGGGGATCCTGTTAAAAATGCAGGGTCCCTCACCCTACCCCAAAATTATGATTCAGTCGGTTTGGGGTGGTTCCTTGTAGTGTGCATTTTAAGAAGCCAGCAGGTAATTCTGATGTAGGTGGCCCTCAGAACACAGTGTGGGAAACACTGCTCTACCAGCTTATAAAAGAGTAGTTCTGAGGCTTTTTTTAGAACAATATTTCAGTGATTAATAGAGAAGCCTAGAAAGCAGACTACGTTTTGATGGGTATGAAATTACTGAGAAAGGAAGCCATTCGGCACATGTGAAAGTGCCCTCAAAGGGCTGCTGTCAAAATGAGTTTGTCCTTTTTTGGACCCCACCCATCTTGTAGGATGTTACAAAATGGATGCTGGATGCTACCTCCTCGTTTATTTACTAGTGTAAGGAAATATGGGCTTCTAAAACACTGCCTGGATATTCATATGAAACATGCCATTTGTTACGATCCTTAGTGATTTCAGAAACCACAGATGCTCAGCCTACTAAATGTGGCTCCTATGACCTCCTCATTTAATGATTCTATCCCTCTTTAAGCATATCCTCTGTAATTAGAGTTGGCTTTATTAGAACTGGCACACATACAAGAAAATCAGTAAAACCATAGAAGGGAATTGAAGTAAATTTGAGACTCTCAATACATACAAAATAATTCCCCACAGACTGTACAGGAGTTGTAATTCCCAGAAGCAGTCATTTCAAGGGAAAATTTTTTAAAAGACATACTTTTTCTCAGTTCTTATTTTAAAACTAAGTATTTGAGATTTACGTTTTTTCTTCCAGAATATGCCTTCTTTTGAAGGTATTTGTCTTTAACAATCAAGAAAAAATATCTAAGAATTCAAATATCACAAATTAAATTCACAACCGTCTTAATTATTCTTGTACAATGCAACACTTTCAAGACAAAAGTTGCGTAAGCCAAAAAGCACACAGTATAAGGAACTTCTGGGTGTGGATAGAAGTCGGTACAATGTGAATAGTAGTTAATGGTGGGGGACGTGTCACCACCTACTGTCATAAGAATAAGCAGGAACTCTGGAATAAAAGGGAGCGACCACCAATGATGTGGAAAAGGCTCCCAGTGCAGCCCAATCCACTATTGGATTAGCTTGAATATGGCAGTCTTTGTGAATAAGTGGATCTGTTACCAACAACTGAAGAGTTCACCTCCCTTTGGAACTCTTTGAATTGCTTGTCACACCTCAAGTTCAAAGCCTGCAGTCCTTGAACTTTAAAAGGGTTTCCTGTCTTACTCTGAATTCTCTCACTGTTCCTAACACTTTCATATAGTATAGGTTTCATTACATTCTTAATTGGAGGAAGGGAGATGGGTTTTATCCTAAAGTCATTAGGATATGGTATTTATAAAAACCACCTGTTCATCATCACAGTAAGAGATGATGATGATTTTATGTTCATGATCATGGTCATGATCATGATGATAGTAGCTACTATTTGTTGACCCCTTATTATGTACCAGGACTTGGTTAAGCAAGGCTACTGTTAACCTTTACAGCATTTCTGTGCCTTTATTTATGGTGGATGATGTCCACTTGGGGGTGTAGACTTAAACAGCACAATTCGGGCTGAATTTCAGCCCCTACTTACCCCTTGGCTGAGTGCTCTTGTGCAGTGAACAGCCTGCACAGCCATTCACAGTGGCCCTGTTGTTAAGCATGACATTTTTGGAGAAGAGGAAATTGAAGCTCAGTGAAGTTAAACAACTTGTACAAGACCAGTCAGCTGTTAAAGTAACAGATTCTGGACTTCAGCTGAGGTCTGACTCCAAAGTCACTGCCCTTACCTCATCAACCCTAGGTCTAGGCCAGAGAAAGCCTTTGGTACAGCCTTGTATGATTTATTATAGTAAGGAGTAAACATGGCGTCCAACACACTATGTTTAACTAAATTATAATTGGCTAAAAACATATTCACAGTTGCAACAGATCTTAAAACAAGGTGGAGACCTTGAATTATTGAGCTCTTGTGCTCTTGAGATAAAAGGGTTATATGACTACAGAAATTATTATTTTTTATGATGTTATGTTACAAAGTATTAGCTTCCACTTTTCACGATGTCCAGGGATCTTTAGGATTAGTCTCTTCTTGAATCTCACATCTCATCTCTTGTTTGCCAAGCCCCACCAGGTTCCATCACAAAGAATGAATGACAGTTCCTAGAATGCATTTCATGCCCACTCTGTCAGCCTCAGCCCTTTGCATATGTTTTTTTTTTTTTTTTCAGAATATCCTTCTTCACTTCACCTTCATCACTGCTACTTGTCCTTCAGAATTCAGCTCAGCCACATATTCTCCAGGAAGCTTTTCTGCTTCCTACGCCCAGTTTAGAATAGGTGCCTCTCCAGGGTGTTCCATTCTCCTTACCTCTGGCTTTCAGTTACATTCTGGCAGGAGATCAGAGGGAGGGAGCAGAGTGAGGTCTGCTTATTTATTCCCAACTCCCTCCCTGCTTGGTCACCGCAGGTTGACTGTGTCCTCAATCCACAGCCACAACTCCTGCAGGCACCGCTCTTGCATACAGGTCTCCTTCTGGGTCCTAACTGTTCTCTTCGCTTTCCTCTTCAGCCAGAGAGGGGTGTTATGCCTCCTCCTGGCTCCTGGCACCAGAGTACTAAGGTGCTTTTCCTCCACCTTGCCCACTTCTGTGTAAATAGTCCCTTTATTAACTGCCCTCAGTTGCCCAGCTTGAGGTGCCCCCTGTTTCCTGCTGCAACCATCCCTGATCCATAGCAGATCCCATCTGGGGTCTGTGAGGCTTCATGTCTGTGCTGGCTGGACCTTCACAGGCTCTAGGCCCCTCCTTGCTCCTTAAGAAAAACAAGGTCCTTTCTAATGGGGTTTCAGAAGAACTTTCAAATGAAGTCCAATATGGCCTCCCCATGACTATTTGATACCCAATCTCTTTCCTGGATCTTGCACCAAAAAATCTTGAATCGCCTGCCGATCCCCCACCTTCAGCTCATGACTTTGACCAAAGTGACTGCTTTACTTGCAGAAGAAGTGAACTTGCTTCTGAGTTCATTGATTCTTCCAGCTTCTTTAAGTTTTTTTTTTTTTCATGCACTTTCCCTCACATGTCCCACTTGTTACCTCAGGCCTTCTCTGTACTCCTCCTAGAAGTTCCTTTCTCCCTTCTTCAGCAGGGGCCCAGCCCTCATGTCACCCTCTCCCAGCTAGAAGTAGAATTTCCTTTCTTTGAGTTCTGTAATGCTTGGCTTTTACTTCTGCAGGGGCACTTGCCAAACTCTACACTGAGTTGTCAAATTTGTAAAATGCTTTATCTCCCCACAAGATGATAAATTCAAGCTCTCTCTGAGCTGGGCTTTATGACCCCCTCAGATCCAAACACAGTGCCTTTCAGCTTATCTGTGCTCAAAATTATGTGTGAGATGACTGGATATGGTTGGTAGATCAACAGAGGAATATTCTTTCTTGCTTTAAGGTATCTGGGTCTGATATTATTTCACTCTTATTCACCAACTTTGTGTTGAGTAAGACTAACACCTTCAAATTTCATCTTTTATCAACATAAATATTTTCAACTCTTGGTGCACAAAAGGAATACAATTAATATATGACCATTTGTATTAGCACTCTAAAAGACTTTTAAGTTGATAAACATGGTAATAGTTTGGGTTCCAATTGCACTACAGAATTCAGTTTAATATTCCATAGTTTTTTCAGCCAACTGATAATTTAAAAAAGGAACAGATCCTGGTTGGTAAAGAATGTCTTAGCCAAATTGTGGTGCTTTGAACGAAATAATGTGTTAATTGGCAAGTGAGAAAATATTTAAGTATCCTTTATGCATTATGTGCAAACAAGATAGTTTTAGACACACAATCATTCCCTCATGGTCTCATTCCACATGTTGTTTTTCAAGTGGAATATGATCATCCTTAGAAAGAATTAGTTCCCTGTTTTGACCATGAAGAGACTGCAATATCATATGAGAATTATTGCTTACTGGGACGTGCTATGGGCAATAGACCTATTAAAAGGACACATGGCCAGTCACGCATTTGCCAGACATAATTATTAAAAAAAAAAAAAAATTTTAGGGCCTGGGATAGCCACTGGAAAAAAATTTAAGTCTTTTTTTTTTCTTTTTTTGCCTTTTGAAACTATTTTTAAATTAATCCTACAGCTACAAATAGCCTGGCTTTTACAAATTATCTGAAGCTGACTCTGATGCCTAAGTTAAGGCCCTAACATGCAGCTAGTTTAAAGTGCTGCTCACATTTCCTTCCTAAAATCCTTTCCATGGACTTTTCCCCTGGGATCCACTTTTACTGGGCTACAGTGAAAAGTCTTCACTTAGCAGCGTTTCTCCATCATCCTTCATCCTTTTGTTCTCCAGTAAGCCTATCATTTTCTCTGGAGTCTCTCACGGTCATTGTGGGTATGTGGGTATGATATCCCAGCCACTCCATGTCTCAAACAATTCCTTCAACTATTTTGCCAAGTGTGACTTCCGTCACATACACTTAAAGTGAAACATTTGGACCTGCCTTGAGATTTGGATCTATGTTGAGGAGAAGTTCTTGAAGCTAATTCCCTATGTCAGATCTAGAAGGACACATGTGCTTAAATATTACCTAAACCAATCATGATTTCAAATCAGCTCAGATATCATGACTATTTCAAATGTTTCTTTGAGTAAATATGGGAGAAAGACTGGAAAAATGTTCTGTTATTAAATGACATTGCATTATATTAAATCATCTTACCATTAAAAATGGCAAGACAGCAATGTGGTTACAAAAGGTGAAGTAAGTTCTTTAATAAAAGAGGGGGCAGGGGTAGTAGTTCTTTGCTGCTTACCTAGTGTCTTCACATAAATTTCTTTATTTTGATTTTTGATCTCTCAACATCCTTGTAAAGCAGGTGGGAGCGATTATTATTTCCTCTTTGCTGAGAAGAAATCAGTGGTTAAGAGGACTCGAATCTAACTCTTCTGAATTGTTATTCAGAAATCCTTCAACGTTACAATTAGATCAGCATTTTTTTTCTAATTTGAAAGCATAGGAAATGGGTGTTTTAGAAAAAAATGAATCCTATTTTTGGCTTGGGTTTTTTCTTGTTGTTACTTAGTTGCTTGTTGGTTTGTTTTCTCCTCTTGGACCTCCGTTGGACCTTCCCTTCCTCCTCCCAGACAGGCTGCTGCACTCTTCATGACTCAACAGCACGTGTTAGCAGAGATTCACGGAACCCCTAGCCCAGGCCGACACTGTGAGCACATGGCAAGCAGGCTGTCCCCGCCCTCTAGGACCAATAACATGTGGGGAAGACACAGTGTCCTAAGTGCTTTACCTGCTGTACAAAGGAAGCAAGCACTGTGTTTATGGAAAATTTAAATTTGCAAAGAGCATACTAGCTTTAAGAAAGCTCTAAATCAGATGATTCCTAGTAAAGCAAAGCAGAACACTGAGATAATTTTCTTGACATTGATCGTCAATGATTCTTGAGTGACTGCTTTCCATACCCTCTGCTATACGTAGTACTAGCCACCATGGAGCATCGCAGAAAATGGGGGACACTTCTCATCACTGAAGCCTCAGATTAAATGCCACCTCAAATATGCAAGCTCTTTCCTGACCACTTAAATGCATGTGCACCAACCCCCAAGTCACTCACTCTCTATTCTATCTTCATTGTAACCCTATCACTATCTAACAATATATTTCATATGTTGTTTCAGTTATTAGCCTTAATTTGGGATTGACAATGGAACATCCAATTGACTAGTCATCAGACAAGAAGGGAAAAAAGCTAGATTAACTTTAATAGAACTTTGTTTATAAAAACTATACATTGCATTATTCTTACCCCAACAGTGCTGTTAAGGTGGAAAAATCCCCTGTCTGAGGTAATTTTTTTACCTACATTAGATAAGAGAAATGGTAGATGGGAAGGATAGGTTGTGTTCATATGGTCAAAGAGGTACTGTCCAAATTTCATGGTGATGAACAAATTTCATTACTTTCAAGGTGCCAAGAAAATTGAACATTAATGTATATAAATAAATATTGTCATACTCCCCAGAAATCAGATTCTTTCACATGAATTTGAAATTTGAAGAGTGAATGTTATGTAGTTGGTAAAACAAATGGAATTCTTCAGTTCAACATTTAAACTTCTGACATTGTAACTGGTCTTCTAATTCTATGGTTATGTGTAATCATACACACTCTACTTCAATGTAAAATGAATCCATTCATTCATTCATTCAACAAAAATTTATAGACTCCATACTAGGTTAGATGCCTGATATAACAATAGCAAAGACCCTGCCCTCATGGAGCTTTCAGTTGAATGGGAAAGAAAGATATTAATAAGGTAAATACCAATAATCATCTACAAATGATGATACCTGATAGAAAATAAACACGCCAGTTGCTTTGAGAACATATAGAAGACAAAGTCACTCGAGTCTGGGTTTGGGAAAGGTCTCCCAGAGGAAGCAACGTTTGAGTTGAAACATGAAATGATCAGTTTTTAACTAGGTGAAGATTCAAATATGGACAGTGGAGATAGAGTGTGTGTGTTCCAGAGTGGAAAAATCATGTTCAGAAGAGTTAGGTAAGGGCTTCCCTGGTGACGCAGTGTTTGAGAGTCTGCCTGCCAATGCAGGGGACACGGGTTCGAGCCCTGGTCTGGGAAGATCCCACATGCCGCGGAGCAACTAGGCCCGTGAGCCACAATTACTGAGCCTGCGCGTCTGGAGCCTATGCTCCCCAACAAGAGAGGCCTCGACAGTGAAAGGCCCGCGCACCGCGATGAAGAGTGGTCCCCACTTGCCGCAACTAGAGAAAGCCCTCGCACAGAAACGAAGACCTAACACAGCCATAAATAAAATAAATAAATAATTTAAAAAAAAAAAGAGTTAGGTAAGTTTGCCTTTGCAGCTGTTAAGGATTCAGAAAAACACATCTTTTGGAGCACTACATTGACTTTTGCTGACAAATAGCTAAATATACTTGGTTTATGATTATTTATAAAGCTATATTTCTAAGCAGTTCATGTGAACAGAATACCATGAAACAAAAGAGTCAGGAAGCACAGAAAGCTGAATGTCTGGATGAACCTTAAATAACTGCTAACCAAATGCTCTTTTCGTGAACTATGTTCCTTTTGCAAATCTCGATGAGGGCTTTCAACACTTTCCCATTATCATATCTAAATTGTGCATTCTTTTAGGGACAAAAGGGGAAGGTTAACCAAATTCATAATTTGTTAGCCCACTATCCAAATGTACTTACTGGGTCTGGTTCAGTGTACAATTCTGACTTTTGATCACTTGCCAAATAAATAATGGAAAATAAATGGCTTGATCATTCTGTTACCTTCAACAGTTGTAAATCAAGATGGCCAGCCTCTCATAGAAGGAAAACTTAAAGAGAAGCAAGTCAGATGGAAGTTCATCAAAAGGTGGAAAACCCGCTATTTTACACTGGCTGGAAATCAACTTCTGTTTCAGAAAGGAAAGTCTGTAAGTACCCCTACCATCTTTTACACTTGCATTTTTAAGGTCTTGATCTCTGCCAGCTAGGCATTTTGTCTTGAGTTAAAAAGCCAATAATTTTTTCCTTCTCCATTTTACAGTGTCATTTTATTATATATGCCCCTTTGACTGTCTATTCTGTTCATTCCTATGTTAGTTGGTTCACTGTACCTCTTCAATCTGAAGAGGTACTTTCGATCTGAAGTAGGATGCTCAGTAAATATCCATATTCTGAACTTTCAGTGGGAAACTTGTGAAATAATATTCTATTGCAATCAGCAATGCAAAGTTATCCCTTTCTTTTCAAATCAGTTTTATTTATCATTAAACTCTACTCATTACAGATCAGGGAGCATGAAATTTTGACCTACTTTGTGACCATTTTGAGATATAATAATAATAACTTATCAGAGCTTATCACATGCCACACTGGATTGCCTCTGTCTATCTTTGGAACAATCCTTTGAGGTCAGCACTATTGTTATTGCCATTTTATAGATGGGGAAACTGAGGCACAAAGAGACTGATGGGCTTGTCCAAGGTTAGAGCCAGTAAGGTGAGAAAGGGTAAAACTGGAATTAGGCTCAGGCAGTGTGACACCAAAGCATGTTCTTAAATGAGTACACTGTCCAGCTTCCCATGTACACTTAAAATACAGGGTCAGGGCTTCCCTGGTGGCGCAGTGGTTAAGAATCCGCCTGCCAATGCAGGGGACACGGGTTCGAGCCCTGGTCCGGGAAGATCCCACATGCCGCGGAGCAACTGAGCTCGTGCGCCACAGCTACTGAGCCTGTGCTCTAGAGCCCGTGAGCCACAACTACTGAGCCCAAGTGCCACAACTACTGAAGCCCATGCGCCTAGAGCCCGTGCTCCACAACAAGAGAAGCCACCACAATGAGAAGCCTGCGCACCGCAATGAGGAGTGGCCCCCGCTCGCCGCAACTAGAGAAAGCCCGCACACAGCAACGAAGACCCAACACAGCCAAAAATAAATAAATAAAATAAATAAATTTATTAAAAAAAAAAAAATACAGGGTCAGTGGCAAACCAAACTGTGTCTGAATTAATTAATGAGAGTGTTAAATTACTTGAAAATTACATTTCACTAAGAGCACATGCTCTATATCTTTGGAGTGCTCATTAGAAAATTTGTTTGAACTTACTACTCAACAGGAATCAAGTATGGTGTATCTGAATTATGACGAATTCTGATCAATGCTCTTTTAGTTAATAAGACTTCACATTAACTTTTTGAATGAAAAAGAACATTTTGGTGACACCTATTTTGAACTCATGTTACTTTCTTCATCTGGGTGTTTTATAAAATATACAGATGGGCTGAAGGTCTTTTTGAAGGGGAAGTATAATGGTGTGTTCAATTTGGAAAGTTATTGGAGGTTTAAGGAAACATTTTTTTAGCATAGGTTCACACTGAAGCATTTACAAAGTGTTTAAAATGACCATTTGAATTTCCTGTCTTTATTAAAGAAATCAGAATAGAAGTTAAGATGTAGTGATTTTTCAGATCCCTCTTATGCATTAACAAAGTAGAGTTAGTGCATAAGAATGTTTTTCCTGAACTCAAATAATGACCTTTATACTTCTTGATTTGGAGCTTTTTAATAAAGTTTAGAGAATAAGCTATTGCATGATTGGCTAACTTATTTGACATCTTTATCAGGAAATAATGGTTTGACATTCCAGAAATATGACAGAACATTTGGCTCAAATATTAGGAAATAATATAATATAGCGTGAAGACCACAGCAAAATCCCTCTCATCCCCAGGGAGACAGTAAACATGCAGTGGTCAGCAGTCCAGCTGAAGCTTCAGCCACATCTTAAAGGGCTTTTCTTGTAAATGAGGAAAATGTGCATTTTAAAGTAAGAACTAAAAGACTATAGTGTTATTTTTCACTTTTTTTTTTTTTTTTTGGCTGCATTGGGTCTTCGGTGCTGCGTGCAGGCTTCCTCTAGTTGCAGTGAGCGGGGGCTACTCTTCGTTGCGGTGTATGGGCTTCTCATTGCGGTGGCTTCTCTTGTTGCAGAGCACAGGCTCTAGGCACGCGGGCTTCAGTAGTTGTGGCGCGTGAGCTCGGTAGTTGTGGCTGAGTAATAGTACATATATGTACCATATATAGTGTATATATGTACCATATCTTCCTTATCCATTCATCTTTTGATGGACATTTAGATTGTTTCCATGTCTTGGCTATTGTGAATAGTGCTGCTATGAACATAGGGGTGCATGTATCTTTATGAATTACAGTTTTGTCCAGATATATGCCCAGGAGTGGGATTGCTGAATCATATGGTAATTCTATTTTTAGTTTTCTGAGGAACATCCATACTGTTTTCCACAGTGGCTGCACCAACTTACATTCCCACCAACAGTGTAGGAGGGTTCCCTTTTCTCCACACCCTCTCCAGCATTTTGTTATTTGTGGACTTTTTTTTTTTTTTTTAATTTATTTTTGGCTGTGTTGGGTCTCCGTTTCTGTGCAAGGGCTTTCTCTAGTTGCGGCAAGTGGGGGCCACTCTTCATCACGGTGCGCGGGCCTCTCTCTATCGCAGCCTCTCTTGTTGCGGAGCACAGGCTCCAGACGCATTTGTAGACTTTTTAATGATGGCCATTCCGACTGGTGTGAGGTGGTACCTTATTACAGTTTTGATTTGCATTTCTCTAATAATTAGCAATGTTGAGCATCTTTTCATGTGCCTATTGGCCATCTGTATTTTTTCTTTGGAGAAATGTCTATTTAGGTCTTCTGCCCATTTTTCCATTGGGTTGTTTGTTTTTTTGTTGTTGAGTTGTATGAGCTGTATGCATATTTTGGAAATTAAGCCCTTGTCAGCCACATCATTTGCAAATATTTTATCCCATTCTGTACTTTGTCTTTTCGTTTTGTTTATGGTTTCTTTTGCTGTGCAAAAGCTTGTAAGTTTGATTAGGTTTCATTTGTTTACTTTGTTTTTACTTCTAGTGCCTTGGGAGACTGACCTAAGAAAACATTGGTACTATTTATGTCAGAAAATGTTTTGCCCATGGTCTCTTCTAAGAGGTCTATGGTGTCATGTCTATGTTTAAGTCTTTACTCCATTTTGAGTTTATTTTTGTGTGTGGTATGAGGGTGTGTTCTAACTTCATTGACTTACATGCAGCTGTCCAACTTTCCCAACACCACTTTCTGAAGAGACTGTCTTTTTCCCATTGTATATTCTTGTCTCCTTTGTTCAAGATTAATTAACCATAGGTGGGTTTATTTCTAGACTCTCTATTCTGCTGACATCAGTATTTTGAATTACTCTTTTTGTTTGATGCTCCTGAGATTTTTCCAAGGTGGACAATACACCATAGAAAGTTTAGGACGAGTGAAAAAGATGCCTTTCCACTGCAAAGTGAGAGAAGGGTGATTGTGAAAGGGAGATGGGAAAGGAGAGTTGGTAAGATTCTCAAACACAGGTACATTCTCCAGTAGACAGAATGGGCTCAGGGATGTTAAAGACCTGAAATTGCTTTAAAGAAGTATCTGACTCCTTAAAAATATTCATGCTAGCCCATCATGATGACTCTGGTGTTAGAGAGATCCTTAAGCATCTGCTTTAATGCAAAGAAAATGTAACATCATTAAATATTTCTTCCCTTAATGTTTGTGGACAAATCATCCTTCCAAATCTCAAGAGAGTTTCAAAAACAGTTTCATCTACTTAAACATTGGAACCCTGTTTGTTCAATTAATACCTCTTTCTCAGAGGTAACAAAAAAGAAAATTCAATTTCAAGCCGTAAAATTATCTCAAATTCTGAGTTAATATTACCCCAAATTGTACTGCTGCATTTTGCTCTGTTAATACAGTGTTAGTATCAGTAGAAAATGACATAAAGTCAAAGAAATATGAATCAAGCATTTTTCCCAATCCCACTGTATAATCATTTTCTATAAATTGGCTATTTTGTTTCAACCCTAGATAGTACAACAAAAAGCCAGTTGCTCACTCCTTCATTTGCTCTAATGACTCTTTGAGGTTTTAGCACCCAAAATAACAAAGGTCTTAAGCCACATGAAGTGAAAGAATTCTGATCCTCTTAGAAAATTCTCCAGGAGCCAGAGATCTTTCCATACTATGAAAGCTAGCTCATGTTCTTTCCTTCCCATGCATTTCAGAAAGATGATCCTGATGACTCACCAATAGAACTCAGCAAAGTACAGAGTGTGAAAGTTGTGGCCAAGAAACGCAGGGACCGCTCTCTCCCTCGGGCTTTCGAAATCTTCACAGACAATAAAAGCTATGTTTTCAAGGCCAAGGATGAGAAGAATGCAGAAGAGTGGCTCCAGTGCATCAATGTGGCAGTTGCCCAAGCAAAAGAGAGGGAAAGTAGGGAAGTAACCACATATCTGTAGGGATTTGCAAGCCGACCTCACACCAGTTGTATACAATGGGCATTGCACTGTCATTGCCAATGTCAGGAAAAAGAGATAAACTCACCATGTCATGCTGTTTTTTATTAAATACCAATGGAGCAGTTTTCCCCAAGAAGCAGGACCTAAAAGTGGCAAGATCCTGAGTACATTTCAGATCCACATGGCATTTGCATTAACTCCAGAACAGCTGTGTGAGGCATATGGGAAAAGGGGCTACGGATGGTATGGAGCCAGAAAGGGGAGAGTAGG
>NW_028122360.1:0-74522 GCF_965194805.1 Balaenoptera borealis | reverse complement strand
GAAAGAGCCAGAGGGGCTGATCTCAACCAATAGGGCTGCACACCGTGAGTCCTTCGGGTAGGGCAGTCCTGAGCCAACGTGCCACCTAAGGAATGAAAGCAAAGTTTCCTTGCCACAGGAAAGCACACCGAGGCCTGGTGTTTTCTCTGTGAAATTGACGTGAGCTTGAGGGTGAGGCCTATACTACATTGTGGAAGAGCTCGGGGTTACGGCTGCCTTTCTCCCTCTCTCTGTCCCATACCCGGGGCTCAGCGTTGGGGGAATGCTGAGTGGGAGAGGCTGCCTCTCTGCCGGACTCAGAAGGCTTCTTCCCTTTAGGGCAATTCCGTTTGTGTCTTACCTCGTGGAGGAGGAAAAGAGGGCCCCTAGAGATATTCTAACATGAAATAGCTAACGACAGAGGAGCTGGAGGAGCTGGTTTCTCGGTGGAAGGAGCCAAAACGCCTGCATTCCTAAGTTCTCTTTCAGAACTGCCAGACACTCTGCCGTCATAGGCCTAAGAATTGGAAATTGTGACGGCATGGCAACACTTGGTATCCCAAGATGCAGTGGAAGTGCGACTCTCAAACTGGATGGAAGAAGCTTCCGAGCATAGTGTTCTTCCATTTACCAAAGAGAACCCAAGTGTCTGAGGCTGGTAGCGTTGTTGCTGGAGAGAACTGGCGTCCCCGTGGGCCTGTCGGTTAATTTCCTGTTTCTGACCCTCTAAGGAAACTCTTCCAGAAAGCCTTTGGGACCCGCTTAGAGAGAACAGCTGCGAAGTTGATGCACAGAACATTAACCTAGATACCAGCCCTGGGTCCCAATCATCCACCTTTCTCTGGAGGCTACGTAGCCCACGGAGGGATTCAAGCAGGGAGTTTGCCTTAGACAACTGACACATGAAACTGGGATGAGGTGGAGGGCCACTCTCCTTGCCCTCACACTACGTGGCCCGGAGAAGTTATGACGCAGCAGAATTCAACACCCTCCCTCTACACGTGTGTACCCCAAAGAGGCGCTGGGCAGTGGGTGTTCTCAGGCCAAGAGCAGTCCGTGTTCTGGGCTGCACCTGCTCTGTGGTTCCAAGGTTCTCTGACTCTGCTCCTTTGGAAGCATTTCAGAGCTGACGCTATCCCTGGGCTGCCAAAGCAAAGAGGCCTAGCGGCCTTTCACACTGAAGGCATGGGCTTCTTTCCCATTCACAAAGTGTACGTTGCCCCTCCCAGGCTGGAGGCCTGTAAGTTGACACCATTTGCTCTGCCCCCTGGAAAATGCAAGTGGGTGTACTCGATTTGGGCTGCCTGGTGAAACAACGTGCAGTCACCAGCAGCCTGAGTACCTTTCCTGAAGTGAGATTCCTAGCTAGGTAAACTCGGCTTCGGAGGCTAGATGGGAGCAAACATGTTAAACTTGTGGGGAGAGTCTTTGACCAATAACCAATATGCTTGTGCTGGTGCGAGGGTTAGGCAGGAACTTTCCAACACAGGGTTTGTACCTTACCATAAGCCGTCCCTTTGGGCTGAAGCAGGCGGGAGGTCTGTGTCACAGTCTGGCAAGCAGGGCCTCAGGTGAGTCTGCCAACTGACTGCCTGCCCTCCATCCTAGCCAGCTGAGAAAAGATGGCAAGGCTGATGGAACCCGCTTACAGCGAAATGTTTCTCTTCAGAATAGGAGATTTTGCTACCAAACGTCAGCAGCTCCTCTCCCTCAGAGTGCTGTTCTGGTGTAGACTAGGGAAAGCTCCCTGGGTCCCCAGCATATGAACGGCTCTTTTCCAGTTGGTGTCATCCGAGAAAGAGCCAGAGGGGCTGATCTCAACCAGTAGGGCTGCACACCGTGAGTCCTTCGGGTAGGGCAGTCCTGAGCCAACGTGCCACCTAAGGAATGAAAGCAAAGTTTCCTTGCCACAGGAAAGCACACCGAGGCCTGGTGTTTTCTCTGTGAAATTGACGTGAGCGTGAGGGTGAGGCCTATACTACATTGTGGAAGAGCTCGGGGTTACGGCTGCCTTTCTCCCTCTCTCTGTCCCATACCCGGGGCTCAGCGTTGGGGGAATGCTGAGTGGGAGAGGCTGCCTCTCTGCCGGACTCAGAAGGCTTCTTCCCTTTAGGGCAATTCCGTTTGTGTCTTACCTCGTGGAGGAGGAAAAGAGGGCCCCTAGAGATATTCTAACATGAAATAGCTAACGACAGAGGAGCTGGAGGAGCTGGTTTCTCGGTGGAAGGAGCCAAAACGCCTGCATTCCTAAGTTCTCTTTCAGAACTGCCAGACACTCTGCCGTCATAGGCCTAAGAATTGGATATTGTGACGGCATGGCAACACTTGGTATCCCAAGATGCAGTGGAAGTGCGACTCTCAAACTGGATGGAAGAAGCTTCCGAGCATAGTGTTCTTCCATTTACCAAAGAGAACCCAAGTGTCTGAGGCTGGTAGCGTTGTTGCTGGAGAGAACTGGCGTCCCCGTGGGCCTGTCGGTTAATTTCCTGTTTCTGACCCTCTAAGGAAACTCTTCCAGAAAGCCTTTGGGACCCGCTTAGAGAGAACAGCTGCGAAGTTGATGCACAGAACATTAACCTAGATACCAGCCCTGGGTCCCAATCATCCACCTTTCTCTGGAGGCTACGTAGCCCACGGAGGGATTCAAGCAGGGAGTTTGCCTTAGACAACTGACACATGAAACTGGGATGAGGTGGAGGGCCACTCTCCTTGCCCTCACACTACGTGGCCCGGAGAAGTTATGACGCAGCAGAATTCAACACCCTCCCTCTACACGTGTGTACCCCAAAGAGGCGCTGGGCAGTGGGTGTTCTCAGGCCAAGAGCAGTCCGTGTTCTGGGCTGCACCTGCTCTGTGGTTCCAAGGTTCTCTGACTCTGCTCCTTTGGAAGCATTTCACAGCTGACGCTATCCCTGGGCTGCCAAAGCAAAGAGGCCTAGCGGCCTTTCACACTGAAGGCATGGGCTTCTTTCCCATTCACAAAGTGTACGTTGCCCCTCCCAGGCTGGAGGCCTGTAAGTTGACACCATTTGCTCTGCCCCCTGGAAAATGCAAGTGGGTGTACTCGATTTGGGCTGCCTGGTGAAACAACGTGCAGTCACCAGCAGCCTGAGTACCTTTCCTGAAGTGAGATTCCTAGCTAGGTAAACTCGGCTTCGGAGGCTAGATGGGAGCAAACATGTTAAACTTGTGGGGAGAGTCTTTGACCAATGACCAATATGCTTGTGCTGGTGCGAGGGTTAGGCAGGAACTTTCCAACACAGGGTTTGTACCTTACCATAAGCCGTCCCTTTGGGCTGAAGCAGGCGGGAGGTCTGTGTGACAGTCTGGCAAGCAAGGCCTCAGGTGAGTCTGCCAACTGACTGCCTGCCCTCCATCCTAGCCAGCTGAGAAAAGATGGCAAGGCTGATGGAACCCGCTTACAACGAAATGTTTCTCTTCAGAATAGGAGATTTTGCTACCAAACGTCAGCAGCTCCTCTCCCTCAGAGTGCTGTTCTGGTGTAGACTAGGGAAAGCTCCCTGGGTCCCCAGCATATGAACGGCTCTTTTCCAGTTGGTGTCATCCGAGAAAGAGCCAGAGGGGCTGATCTCAACCAGTAGGGCTGCACACCGTGAGTCCTTCGGGTAGGGCAGTCCTGAGCCAACGTGCCACCTAAGGAATGAAAGCAAAGTTTCCTTGCCACAGGAAAGCACACCGAGGCCTGGTGTTTTCTCTATGAAATTGACGTGAGCTTGAGGGTGAGGCCTATACTACATTGTGGAAGAGCTCGGGGTTACGGCTGCCTTTCTCCCTCTCTCTGTCCCATACCCGGGGCTCAGCGTTGGGGGAATGCTGAGTGGGAGAGGCTGCCTCTCTGCCGGACTCAGAAGGCTTCTTCCCTTTAGGGCAATTCCGTTTGTGTCTTACCTCGTGGAGGAGGAAAAGAGGGCCCCTAGAGATATTCTAACATGAAATAGCTAACGACAGAGGAGCTGGAGGAGCTGGTTTCTCGGTGGAAGGAGCCAAAACGCCTGCATCCCTAAGTTCTCTTTCAGAACTGCCAGACACTCTGCCGTCATAGGCCTAAGAATTGGAAATTGTGACGGCATGGCAACACTTGGTATCCCAAGATGCAGTGGAAGCGCGACTCTCAAACTGGATGGAAGAAGCTTCCGAGCATAGTGTTCTTCCATTTACCAAAGAGAACCCAAGTGTCTGAGGCTGGTAGCGTTGTTGCTGGAGAGAACTGGCGTCCCCGTGGGCCTGTCGGTTAATTTCCTGTTTCTGACCCTCTAAGGAAACTCTTCCAGAAAGCCTTTGGGACCCGCTTAGAGAGAACAGCTGCGAAGTTGATGCACAGAACATTAACCTAGATACCAGCCCTGGGTCCCAATCATCCACCTTTCTCTGGAGGTTACGTAGCCCACGGAGGGATTCAAGCAGGGAGTTTGCCTTAGACAACTGACACATGAAACTGGGATGAGGTGGAGGGCCACTCTCCTTGCCCTCACACTACGTGGCCCGGAGAAGTTATGACGCAGCAGAATTCAACACCCTCCCTCTACACGTGTGTACCCCAAAGAGGCGCTGGGCAGTGGGTGTTCTCAGGCCAAGAGTAGTCCGTGTTCTGGGCTGCACCTGCTCTGTGGTTCCAAGGTTCTCTGACTCTGCTCCTTTGGAAGCATTTCACAGCTGACGCTATCCCTGGGCTGCCAAAGCAAAGAGGCCTAGCGGCCTTTCACACTGAAGGCATGGGCTTCTTTCCCATTCACAAAGTGTACGTTGCCCCTCCCAGGCTGGAGGCCTGTAAGTTGACACCATTTGCTCTGCCCCCTGGAAAATGCAAGTGGGTGTACTCGATTTGGGCTGCCTGGTGAAACAACGTGCAGTCACCAGCAGCCTGAGTACCTTTCCTGAAGTGAGATTCCTAGCTAGGTAAACTCGGCTTCGGAGGCTAGATGGGAGCAAACATGTTAAACTTGTGGGGAAAGTCTTTGACCAATGACCAATATGCTTGTGCTGGTGCGAGGGTTAGGCAGGAACTTTCCAACACAGGGTTTGTACCTTACCATAAGCCGTCCCTTTGGGCTGAAGCAGGCGGGAGGTCTGTGTCACAGTCTGGCAAGCAGGGCCTCAGGTGAGTCTGCCAACTGACTGCCTGCCCTCCATCCTAGCCAGCTGAGAAAAGATGGCAAGGCTGATGGAACCCGCTCACAGCGAAATGTTTCTCTTCAGAATAGGAGATTTTGCTACCAAACGTCAGCAGCTCCTCTCCCTCAGAGTGCTGTTCTGGTGTAGACTAGGGAAAGCTCCCTGGGTCCCCAGCATATGAACGGCTCTTTTCCAGTTGGTGTCATCCGAGAAAGAGCCAGAGGGGCTGATCTCAACCAGTAGGGCTGCACACCGTGAGTCCTTCGGGTAGGGCAGTCCTGAGCCAACGTGCCACCTAAGGAATGAAAGCAAAGTTTCCTTGCCACAGGAAAGCACACCGAGGCCTGGTGTTTTCTCTGTGAAATTGACGTGAGCTTGAGGGTGAGGCCTATACTACATTGTGGAAGAGCTCGGGGTTACGGCTGCCTTTCTCCCTCTCTCTGTCCCATACCCGGGGCTCAGCGTTGGGGGAATGCTGAGTGGGAGAGGCTGCCTCTCTGCCGGACTCAGAAGGCTTCTTCCCTTTAGGGCAATTCCGTTTGTGTCTTACCTCGTGGAGGAGGAAAAGAGGGCCCCTAGAGATATTCTAACATGAAATAGCTAACGACAGAGGAGCTGGAGGAGCTGGTTTCTCGGTGGAAGGAGCCAAAACGCCTGCATTCCTAAGTTCTCTTTCAGAACTGCCAGACACTCTGCCGTCATAGGCCTAAGAATTGGATATTGTGACGGCATGGCAACACTTGGTATCCCAAGATGCAGTGGAAGTGCGACTCTCAAACTGGATGGAAGAAGCTTCCAAGCATAGTGTTCTTCCATTTAACAAAGAGAACCCAAGTGTCTGAGGCTGGTAGCGTTGTTGCTGGAGAGAACTGGCGTCCCCGTGGGCCTGTCGGTTAATTTCCTGTTTCTGACCCTCTAAGGAAACTCTTCCAGAAAGCCTTTGGGACCCGCTTAGAGAGAACAGCTGCGAAGTTGATGCACAGAACATTAACCTAGATACCAGCCCTGGGTCCCAATCATCCACCTTTCTCTGGAGGCTACGTAGCCCACGGAGGGATTCAAGCAGGGAGTTTGCCTTAGACAACTGACACATGAAACTGGGATGAGGTGGAGGGCCACTCTCCTTGCCCTCACACTACGTGGCCCGGAGAAGTTATGACGCAGCAGAATTCAACACCCTCCCTCTACACGTGTGTACCCCAAAGAGGCGCTGGGCAGTGGGTGTTCTCAGGCCAAGAGCAGTCCGTGTTCTGGGCTGCACCTGCTCTGTGGTTCCAAGGTTCTCTGACTCTGCTCCTTTGGAAGCATTTCAGAGCTGACGCTATCCCTGGGCTGCCAAAGCAAAGAGGCCTAGCGGCCTTTCACACTGAAGGCATGGGCTTCTTTCCCATTCACAAAGTGTACGTTGCCCCTCCCAGGCTGGAGGCCTGTAAGTTGACACCATTTGCTCTGCCCCCTGGAAAATGCAAGTGGGTGTACTCGATTTGGGCTGCCTGGTGAAACAACGTGCAGTCACCAGCAGCCTGAGTACCTTTCCTGAAGTGAGATTCCTAGCTAGGTAAACTCGGCTTCGGAGGCTAGATGGGAGCAAACATGTTAAACTTGTGGGGAAAGTCTTTGACCAATGACCAATATGCTTGTGCTGGTGCGAGGGTTAGGCAGGAACTTTCCAACACAGGGTTTTTACCTTACCATAAGCCGTCCCTTTGGGCTGAAGCAGGCGGGAGGTCTGTGTGACAGTCTGGCAAGCAGGGCCTCAGGTGAGTCTGCCAACTGACTGCCTGCCCTCCATCCTAGCCAGCTGAGAAAAGATGGCAAGGCTGATGGAACCCGCTTACAGCGAAATGTTTCTCTTCAGAATAGGAGATTTTGCTACCAAACGTCAGCAGCTCCTCTCCCTCAGAGTGCTGTTCTGGTGTAGACTAGGGAAAGCTCCCTGGGTCCCCAGCATATGAACGGCTCTTTTCCAGTTGGTGTCATCCGAGAAAGAGCCAGAGGGGCTGATCTCAACCAGTAGGGCTGCACACCGTGAGTCCTTCGGGTAGGGCAGTCCTGAGCCAACGTGCCACCTAAGGAATGAAAGCAAAGTTTCCTTGCCACAGGAAAGCACACCGAGGCCTGGTGTTTTCTCTGTGAAATTGACGTGAGCGTGAGGGTGAGGCCTATACTACATTGTGGAAGAGCTCGGGGTTACGGCTGCCTTTCTCCCTCTCTCTGTCCCATACCCGGGGCTCAGCGTTGGGGGAATGCTGAGTGGGAGAGGCTGCCTCTCTGCCGGACTCAGAAGGCTTCTTCCCTTTAGGGCAATTCCGTTTGTGTCTTACCTCGTGGAGGAGGAAAAGAGGGCCCCTAGAGATATTCTAACATGAAATAGCTAACGACAGAGGAGCTGGAGGAGCTGGTTTCTCGGTGGAAGGAGCCAAAACGCCTGCATTCCTAAGTTCTCTTTCAGAACTGCCAGACACTCTGCCGTCATAGGCCTAAGAATTGGATATTGTGACGGCATGGCAACACTTGGTATCCCAAGATGCAGTGGAAGTGCGACTCTCAAACTGGATGGAAGAAGCTTCCAAGCATAGTGTTCTTCCATTTACCAAAGAGAACCCAAGTGTCTGAGGCTGGTAGCGTTGTTGCTGGAGAGAACTGGCGTCCCCGTGGGCCTGTCGGTTAATTTCCTGTTTCTGACCCTCTAAGGAAACTCTTCCAGAAAGCCTTTGGGACCCGCTTAGAGAGAACAGCTGCGAAGTTGATGCACAGAACATTAACCTAGATACCAGCCCTGGGTCCCAATCATCCACCTTTCTCTGGAGGCTACGTAGCCCACGGAGGGATTCAAGCAGGGAGTTTGCCTTAGACAACTGACACATGAAACTGGGATGAGGTGGAGGGCCACTCTCCTTGCCCTCACACTACGTGGCCCGGAGAAGTTATGACGCAGCAGAATTCAACACCCTCCCTCTACACGTGTGTACCCCAAAGAGGCGCTGGGCAGTGGGTGTTCTCAGGCCAAGAACAGTCCGTGTTCTGGGCTGCACCTGCTCTGTGGTTCCAAGGTTCTCTGACTCTGCTCCTTTGGAAGCATTTCAGAGCTGACGCTATCCCTGGGCTGCCAAAGCAAAGAGGCCTAGCGGCCTTTCACACTGAAGGCATGGGCTTCTTTCCCATTCACAAAGTGTACGTTGCCCCTCCCAGGCTGGAGGCCTGTAAGTTGACACCATTTGCTCTGCCCCCTGGAAAATGCAAGTGGGTGTACTCGATTTGGGCTGCCTGGTGAAACAACGTGCAGTCACCAGCAGCCTGAGTACCTTTCCTGAAGTGAGATTCCTAGCTAGGTAAACTCGGCTTCGGAGGCTAGATGGGAGCAAACATGTTAAACTTGTGGGGAAAGTCTTTGACCAATGACCACTATGCTTGTGCTGGTGCGAGGGTTAGGCAGGAACTTTCCAACACAGGGTTTTTACCTTACCATAAGCCGTCCCTTTGGGCTGAAGCAGGCGGGAGGTCTGTGTCACAGTCTGGCAAGCAGGGCCTCAGGTGAGTCTGCCAACTGACTGCCTGCCCTCCATCCTAGCCAGCTGAGAAAAGATGGCAAGGCTGATGGAACCCGCTTACAGCGAAATGTTTCTCTTCAGAATAGGAGATTTTGCTACCAAACGTCAGCAGCTCCTCTCGCTCAGAGTGCTGTTCTGGTGTAGACTAGGGAAAGCTCCCTGGGTCCCCAGCATATGAACGGCTCTTTTCCAGTTGGTGTCATCCGAGAAAGAGCCAGAGGGGCTGATCTCAACCAGTAGGGCTGCACACCGTGAGTCCTTCGGGTAGGGCAGTCCTGAGCCAACGTGCCACCTAAGGAATGAAAGCAAAGTTTCCTTGCCACAGGAAAGCACACCGAGGCCTGGTGTTTTCTCTGTGAAATTGACGTGAGCGTGAGGGTGAGGCCTATACTACATTGTGGAAGAGCTCGGGGTTACGGCTGCCTTTCTCCCTCTCTCTGTCCCATACCCGGGGCTCAGCGTTGGGGGAATGCTGAGTGGGAGAGGCTGCCTCTCTGCCGGACTCAGAAGGCTTCTTCCCTTTAGGGCAATTCCGTTTGTGTCTTACCTCGTGGAGGAGGAAAAGAGGGCCCCTAGAGATATTCTAACATGAAATAGCTAACGACAGAGGAGCTGGAGGAGCTGGTTTCTCGGTGGAAGGAGCCAAAACGCCTGCATTCCTAAGTTCTCTTTCAGAACTGCCAGACACTCTGCCGTCATAGGCCTAAGAATTGGATATTGTGACGGCATGGCAACACTTGGTATCCCAAGATGCAGTGGAAGTGCGACTCTCAAACTGGATGGAAGAAGCTTCCAAGCATAGTGTTCTTCCATTTACCAAAGAGAACCCAAGTGTCTGAGGCTGGTAGCGTTGTTGCTGGAGAGAACTGGCGTCCCCGTGGGCCTGTCGGTTAATTTCCTGTTTCTGACCCTCTAAGGAAACTCTTCCAGAAAGCCTTTGGGACCCGCTTAGAGAGAACAGCTGCGAAGTTGATGCACAGAACATTAACCTAGATACCAGCCCTGGGTCCCAATCATCCACCTTTCTCTGGAGGCTACGTAGCCCACGGAGGGATTCAAGCAGGGAGTTTGCCTTAGACAACTGACACATGAAACTGGGATGAGGTGGAGGGCCACTCTCCTTGCCCTCACACTACGTGGCCCGGAGAAGTTATGACGCAGCAGAATTCAACACCCTCCCTCTACACGTGTGTACCCCAAAGAGGCGCTGGGCAGTGGGTGTTCTCAGGCCAAGAGCAGTCCGTGTTCTGGGCTGCACCTGCTCTGTGGTTCCAAGGTTCTCTGACTCTGCTCCTTTGGAAGCATTTCAGAGCTGACGCTATCCCTGGGATGCCAAAGCAAAGAGGCCTAGCGGCCTTTCACACTGAAGGCATGGGCTTCTTTCCCATTCACAAAGTGTACGTTGCCCCTCCCAGGCTGGAGGCCTGTAAGTTGACACCATTTGCTCTGCCCCCTGGAAAATGCAAGTGGGTGTACTCGATTTGGGCTGCCTGGTGAAACAACGTGCAGTCACCAGCAGCCTGAGTACCTTTCCTGAAGTGAGATTCCTAGCTAGGTAAACTCGGCTTCGGAGGCTAGATGGGAGCAAACATGTTAAACTTGTGGGGAGAGTCTTTGACCAATGACCAATATGCTTGTGCTGGTGCGAGGGTTAGGCAGGAACTTTCCAACACAGGGTTTGTACCTTACCATAAGCCGTCCCTTTGGGCTGAAGCAGGCGGGAGGTCTGTGTGACAGTCTGGCAAGCAGGGCCTCAGGTGAGTCTGCCAACTGACTGCCTGCCCTCCATCCTAGCCAGCTGAGAAAAGATGGCAAGGCTGATGGAACCCGCTTACAACGAAATGTTTCTCTTCAGAATAGGAGATTTTGCTACCAAACGTCAGCAGCTCCTCTCCCTCAGAGTGCTGTTCTGGTGTAGACTAAGGAAAGCTCCCTGGGTCCCCAGCATATGAACGGCTCTTTGCCCAGTTGGTGTCATCCGAGAAAGAGCCAGAGGGGCTGATCTCAACCAATAGGGCTGCACACCGTGAGTCCTTCGGGTAGGGCAGTCCTGAGCCAACGTGCCACCTAAGGAATGAAAGCAAAGTTTCCTTGCCACAGGAAAGCACACCGAGGCCTGGTGTTTTCTCTGTGAAATTGACGTGAGCTTGAGGGTGAGGCCTATACTACATTGTGGAAGAGCTCGGGGTTACGGCTGCCTTTCTCCCTCTCTCTGTCCCATACCCGGGGCTCAGCGTTGGGGGAATGCTGAGTGGGAGAGGCTGCCTCTCTGCCGGACTCAGAAGGCTTCTTCCCTTTAGGGCAATTCCGTTTGTGTCTTACCTCGTGGAGGAGGAAAAGAGGGCCCCTAGAGATATTCTAACATGAAATAGCTAACGACAGAGGAGCTGGAGGAGCTGGTTTCTCGGTGGAAGGAGCCAAAACGCCTGCATCCCTAAGTTCTCTTTCAGAACTGCCAGACACTCTGCCGTCATAGGCCTAAGAATTGGAAATTGTGACGGCATGGCAACACTTGGTATCCCAAGATGCAGTGGAAGCGCGACTCTCAAACTGGATGGAAGAAGCTTCCGAGCATAGTGTTCTTCCATTTACCAAAGAGAACCCAAGTGTCTGAGGCTGGTAGCGTTGTTGCTGGAGAGAACTGGCGTCCCTGTGGGCCTGTCGGTTAATTTCCTGTTTCTGACCCTCTAAGGAAACTCTTCCAGAAAGCCTTTGGGACCCGCTTAGAGAGAACAGCTGCGAAGTTGATGCACAGAACATTAACCTAGATACCAGCCCTGGGTCCCAATCATCCACCTTTCTCTGGAGGCTACGTAGCCCACGGAGGGATTCAAGCAGGGAGTTTGCCTTAGACAACTGACACATGAAACTGGGATGAGGTGGAGGGCCACTCTCCTTGCCCTCACACTACGTGGCCCGGAGAAGTTATGACGCAGCAGAATTCAACACCCTCCCTCTACACGTGTGTACCCCAAAGAGGCGCTGGGCAGTGGGTGTTCTCAGGCCAAGAGCAGTCCGTGTTCTGGGCTGCACCTGCTCTGTGGTTCCAAGGTTCTCTGACTCTGCTCCTTTGGAAGCATTTCAGAGCTGACGCTATCCCTGGGCTGCCAAAGCAAAGAGGCCTAGCGGCCTTTCACACTGAAGGCATGGGCTTCTTTCCCATTCACAAAGTGTACGTTGCCCCTCCCAGGCTGGAGGCCTGTAAGTTGACACCATTTGCTCTGCCCCCTGGAAAATGCAAGTGGGTGTACTCGATTTGGGCTGCCTGGTGAAACAACGTGCAGTCACCAGCAGCCTGAGTACCTTTCCTGAAGTGAGATTCCTAGCTAGGTAAACTCGGCTTCGGAGGCTAGATGGGAGCAAACATGTTAAACTTGTGGGGAGACTCTTTGACCAATGACCAATATGCTTGTGCTGGTGCGAGGGTTAGGCAGGAACTTTCCAACACAGAGTTTGTACCTTACCATAAGCCGTCCCTTTGGGCTGAAGCAGGCGGGAGGTCTGTGTCACAGTCTGGCAAGCAGGGCCTCAGGTGAGTCTGCCAACTGACTGCCTGCCCTCCATCCTAGCCAGCTGAGAAAAGATGGCAAGGCTGATGGAACCCGCTTACAACGAAATGTTTCTCTTCAGAATAGGAGATTTTGCTACCAAACGTCAGCAGCTCCTCTCCCTCAGAGTGCTGTTCTGGTGTAGACTAGGGAAAGCTCCCTGGGTCCCCAGCATATGAACGGCTCTTTGCCCAGTTGGTGTCATCCGAGAAAGAGCCAGAGGGGCTGATCTCAACCAATAGGGCTGCACACCGTGAGTCCTTCGGGTAGGGCAGTCCTGAGCCAACGTGCCACCTAAGGAATGAAAGCAAAGTTTCCTTGCCACAGGAAAGCACACCGAGGCCTGGTGTTTTCTCTGTGAAATTGACGTGAGCTTGAGGGTGAGGCCTATACTACATTGTGGAAGAGCTCGGGGTTACGGCTGCCTTTCTCCCTCTCTCTGTCCCATACCCGGGGCTCAGCGTTGGGGGAATGCTGAGTGGGAGAGGCTGCCTCTCTGCCGGACTCAGAAGGCTTCTTCCCTTTAGGGCAATTCCGTTTGTGTCTTACCTCGTGGAGGAGGAAAAGAGGGCCCCTAGAGATATTCTAACATGAAATAGCTAACGACAGAGGAGCTGGAGGAGCTGGTTTCTCGGTGGAAGGAGCCAAAACGCCTGCATCCCTAAGTTCTCTTTCAGAACTGCCAGACACTCTGCCGTCATAGGCCTAAGAATTGGAAATTGTGACGGCATGGCAACACTTGGTATCCCAAGATGCAGTGGAAGTGCGACTCTCAAACTGGATGGAAGAAGCTTCCAAGCATAGTGTTCTTCCATTTACCAAAGAGAACCCAAGTGTCTGAGGCTGGTAGCGTTGTTGCTGGAGAGAACTGGCGTCCCCGTGGGCCTGTCGGTTAATTTCCTGTTTCTGACCCTCTAAGGAAACTCTTCCAGAAAGCCTTTGGGACCCGCTTAGAGAGAACAGCTGCGAAGTTGATGCACAGAACATTAACCTAGATACCAGCCCTGGGTCCCAATCATCCACCTTTCTCTGGAGGCTACGTAGCCCACGGAGGGATTCAAGCAGGGAGTTTGCCTTAGACAACTGACACATGAAACTGGGATGAGGTGGAGGGCCACTCTCCTTGCCCTCACACTACGTGGCCCGGAGAAGTTATGACGCAGCAGAATTCAACACCCTCCCTCTACACGTGTGTACCCCAAAGAGGCGCTGGGCAGTGGGTGTTCTCAGGCCAAGAGCAGTCCGTGTTCTGGGCTGCACCTGCTCTGTGGTTCCAAGGTTCTCTGACTCTGCTCCTTTGGAAGCATTTCAGAGCTGACGCTATCCCTGGGCTGCCAAAGCAAAGAGGCCTAGCGGCCTTTCACACTGAAGGCATGGGCTTCTTTCCCATTCACAAAGTGTACGTTGCCCCTCCCAGGCTGGAGGCCTGTAAGTTGACACCATTTGCTCTGCCCCCTGGAAAATGCAAGTGGGTGTACTCGATTTGGGCTGCCTGGTGAAACAACGTGCAGTCACCAGCAGCCTGAGTACCTTTCCTGAAGTGAGATTCCTAGCTAGGTAAACTCGGCTTCGGAGGCTAGATGGGAGCAAACATGTTAAACTTGTGGGGAAAGTCTTTGACCAATGACCAATATGCTTGTGCTGGTGCGAGGGTTAGGCAGGAACTTTCCAACACAGGGTTTTTACCTTACCATAAGCCGTCCCTTTGGGCTGAAGCAGGCGGGAGGTCTGTGTCACAGTCTGGCAAGCAGGGCCTCAGGTGAGTCTGCCAACTGACTGCCTGTCCTCCATCCTAGCCAGCTGAGAAAAGATGGCAAGGCTGATGGAACCCGCTTACAACGAAATGTTTCTCTTCAGAATAGGAGATTTTGCTACCAAACGTCAGCAGCTCCTCTCCCTCAGAGTGCTGTTCTGGTGTAGACTAGGGAAAGCTCCCTGGGTCCCCAGCATATGAACGGCTCTTTGCCCAGTTGGTGTCATCCGAGAAAGAGCCAGAGGGGCTGATCTCAACCAATAGGGCTGCACACCGTGAGTCCTTCGTGTAGGGCAGTCCTGAGCCAACGTGCCACCTAAGGAATGAAAGCAAAGTTTCCTTGCCACAGGAAAGCACACCGAGGCCTGGTGTTTTCTCTGTGAAATTGACGTGAGATTGAGGGTGAGGCCTATACTACATTGTGGAAGAGCTCGGGGTTACGGCTGCCTTTCTCCCTCTCTCTGTCCCATACCCGGGGCTCAGCGTTGGGGGAATGCTGAGTGGGAGAGGCTGCCTCTCTGCCGGACTCAGAAGGCTTCTTCCCTTTAGGGCAATTCCGTTTGTGTCTTACCTCGTGGAGGAGGAAAAGAGGGCCCCTAGAGATATTCTAACATGAAATAGCTAACGACAGAGGAGCTGGAGGAGCTGGTTTCTCGGTGGAAGGAGCCAAAACGCCTGCATCCCTAAGTTCTCTTTCAGAACTGCCAGACACTCTGCCGTCATAGGCCTAAGAATTGGAAATTGTGACGGCATGGCAACACTTGGTATCCCAAGATGCAGTGGAAGCGCGACTCTCAAACTGGATGGAAGAAGCTTCCGAGCATAGTGTTCTTCCATTTACCAAAGAGAACCCAAGTGTCTGAGGCTGGTAGCGTTGTTGCTGGAGAGAACTGGCGTCCCCGTGGGCCTGTCGGTTAATTTCCTGTTTCTGACCCTCTAAGGAAACTCTTCCAGAAAGCCTTTGGGACCCGCTTAGAGAGAACAGCTGCGAAGTTGATGCACAGAACATTAACCTAGATACCAGCCCTGGGTCCCAATCATCCACCTTTCTCTGGAGGCTACGTAGCCCACGGAGGGATTCAAGCAGGGAGTTTGCCTTAGACAACTGACACATGAAACTGGGATGAGGTGGAGGGCCACTCTCCTTGCCCTCACACTACGTGGCCCGGAGAAGTTATGACGCAGCAGAATTCAACACCCTCCCTCTACACGTGTGTACCCCAAAGAGGCGCTGGGCAGTGGGTGTTCTCAGGCCAAGAGCAGTCCGTGTTCTGGGCTGCACCTGCTCTGTGGTTCCAAGGTTCTCTGACTCTGCTCCTTTGGAAGCATTTCAGAGCTGACGCTATCCCTGGGCTGCCAAAGCAAAGAGGCCTAGCGGCCTTTCACACTGAAGGCATGGGCTTCTTTCCCATTCACAAAGTGTACGTTGCCCCTCCCAGGCTGGAGGCCTGTAAGTTGACACCATTTGCTCTGCCCCCTGGAAAATGCAAGTGGGTGTACTCGATTTGGGCTGCCTGGTGAAACAACGTGCAGTCACCAGCAGCCTGAGTACCTTTCCTGAAGTGAGATTCCTAGCTAGGTAAACTCGGCTTCGGAGGCTAGATGGGAGCAAACATGTTAAACTTGTGGGGAGAGTCTTTGACCAATGACCAATATGCTTGTGCTGGTGCGAGGGTTAGGCAGGAACTTTCCAACACAGGGTTTGTACCTTACCATAAGCCGTCCCTTTGGGCTGAAGCAGGCGGGAGGTCTGTGTCACAGTCTGGCAAGCAGGGCCTCAGGTGAGTCTGCCAACTGACTGCCTGCCCTCCATCCTAGCCAGCTGAGAAAAGATGGCAAGGCTGATGGAACCCGCTTACAGCGAAATGTTTCTCTTCAGAATAGGAGATTTTGCTACCAAACGTCAGCAGCTCCTCTCCCTCAGAGTGCTGTTCTGGTGTAGACTAGGGAAAGCTCCCTGGGTCCCCAGCATATGAACGGCTCTTTTCCAGTTGGTGTCATCCGAGAAAGAGCCAGAGGGGCTGATCTCAACCAGTAGGGCTGCACACCGTGAGTCCTTCGGGTAGGGCAGTCCTGAGCCAACGTGCCACCAAAGGAATGAAAGCAAAGTTTCCTTGCCACAGGAAAGCACACCGAGGCCTGGTGTTTTCTCTGTGAAATTGACGTGAGCTTGAGGGTGAGGCCTATACTACATTGTGGAAGAGCTCGGGGTTACGGCTGCCTTTCTCCCTCTCTCTGTCCCATACCCGGGGCTCAGCGTTGGGGGAATGCTGAGTGGGAGAGGCTGCCTCTCTGCCGGACTCAGAAGGCTTCTTCCCTTTAGGGCAATTCCGTTTGTGTCTTACCTCGTGGAGGAGGAAAAGAGGGCCCCTAGAGATATTCTAACATGAAATAGCTAACGACAGAGGAGCTGGAGGAGCTGGTTTCTCGGTGGAAGGAGCCAAAACGCCTGCATTCCTAAGTTCTCTTTCAGAACTGCCAGACACTCTGCCGTCATAGGCCTAAGAATTGGAAATTGTGACGGCATGGCAACACTTGGTATCCCAAGATGCAGTGGAAGTGCGACTCTCAAACTGGATGGAAGAAGCTTCCGAGCATAGTGTTCTTCCATTTACCAAAGAGAACCCAAGTGTCTGAGGCTGGTAGCGTTGTTGCTGGAGAGAACTGGCGTCCCCGTGGGCCTGTCGGTTAATTTCCTGTTTCTGACCCTCTAAGGAAACTCTTCCAGAAAGCCTTTGGGACCCGCTTAGAGAGAACAGCTGCGAAGTTGATGCACAGAACATTAACCTAGATACCAGCCCTGGGTCCCAATCATCCACCTTTCTCTGGAGGCTACGTAGCCCACGGAGGGATTCAAGCAGGGAGTTTGCCTTAGACAACTGACACATGAAACTGGGATGAGGTGGAGGGCCACTCTCCTTGCCCTCACACTACGTGGCCCGGAGAAGTTATGACGCAGCAGAATTCAACACCCTCCCTCTACACGTGTGTACCCCAAAGAGGCGCTGGGCAGTGGGTGTTCTCAGGCCAAGAGCAGTCCGTGTTCTGGGCTGCACCTGCTCTGTGGTTCCAAGGTTCTCTGACTCTGCTCCTTTGGAAGCATTTCAGAGCTGACGCTATCCCTGGGCTGCCAAAGCAAAGAGGCCTAGCGGCCTTTCACACTGAAGGCATGGGCTTCTTTCCCATTCACAAAGTGTACGTTGCCCCTCCCAGGCTGGAGGCCTGTAAGTTGACACCATTTGCTCTGCCCCCTGGAAAATGCAAGTGGGTGTACTCGATTTGGGCTGCCTGGTGAAACAACGTGCAGTCACCAGCAGCCTGAGTACCTTTCCTGAAGTGAGATTCCTAGCTAGGTAAACTCGGCTTCGGAGGCTAGATGGGAGCAAACATGTTAAACTTGTGGGGAGAGTCTTTGACCAATGACCAATATGCTTGTGCTGGTGCGAGGGTTAGGCAGGAACTTTCCAACACAGGGTTTGTACCTTACCATAAGCCGTCCCTTTGGGCTGAAGCAGGCGGGAGGTCTGTGTCACAGTCTGGCAAGCAGGGCCTCAGGTGAGTCTGCCAACTGACTGCCTGCCCTCCATCCTAGCCAGCTGAGAAAAGATGGCAAGGCTGATGGAACCCGCTTACAGCGAAATGTTTCTCTTCAGAATAGGAGATTTTGCTACCAAACGTCAGCAGCTCCTCTCCCTCAGAGTGCTGTTCTGGTGTAGACTAGGGAAAGCTCCCTGGGTCCCCAGCATATGAACGGCTCTTTTCCAGTTGGTGTCATCCGAGAAAGAGCCAGAGGGGCTGATCTCAACCAGTAGGGCTGCACACCGTGAGTCCTTCGGGTAGGGCAGTCCTGAGCCAACGTGCCACCAAAGGAATGAAAGCAAAGTTTCCTTGCCACAGGAAAGCACACCGAGGCCTGGTGTTTTCTCTGTGAAATTGACGTGAGCTTGAGGGTGAGGCCTATACTACATTGTGGAAGAGCTCGGGGTTACGGCTGCCTTTCTCCCTCTCTCTGTCCCATACCCGGGGCTCAGCGTTGGGGGAATGCTGAGTGGGAGAGGCTGCCTCTCTGCCGGACTCAGAAGGCTTCTTCCCTTTAGGGCAATTCCGTTTGTGTCTTACCTCGTGGAGGAGGAAAAGAGGGCCCCTAGAGATATTCTAACATGAAATAGCTAACGACAGAGGAGCTGGAGGAGCTGGTTTCTCGGTGGAAGGAGCCAAAACGCCTGCATTCCTAAGTTCTCTTTCAGAACTGCCAGACACTCTGCCGTCATAGGCCTAAGAATTGGAAATTGTGACGGCATGGCAACACTTGGTATCCCAAGATGCAGTGGAAGTGCGACTCTCAAACTGGATGGAAGAAGCTTCCGAGCATAGTGTTCTTCCATTTACCAAAGAGAACCCAAGTGTCTGAGGCTGGTAGCGTTGTTGCTGGAGAGAACTGGCGTCCCCGTGGGCCTGTCGGTTAATTTCCTGTTTCTGACCCTCTAAGGAAACTCTTCCAGAAAGCCTTTGGGACCCGCTTAGAGAGAACAGCTGCGAAGTTGATGCACAGAACATTAACCTAGATACCAGCCCTGGGTCCCAATCATCCACCTTTCTCTGGAGGCTACGTAGCCCACGGAGGGATTCAAGCAGGGAGTTTGCCTTAGACAACTGACACATGAAACTGGGATGAGGTGGAGGGCCACTCTCCTTGCCCTCACACTACGTGGCCCGGAGAAGTTATGACGCAGCAGAATTCAACACCCTCCCTCTACACGTGTGTACCCCAAAGAGGCGCTGGGCAGTGGGTGTTCTCAGGCCAAGAGCAGTCCGTGTTCTGGGCTGCACCTGCTCTGTGGTTCCAAGGTTCTCTGACTCTGCTCCTTTGGAAGCATTTCAGAGCTGACGCTATCCCTGGGCTGCCAAAGCAAAGAGGCCTAGCGGCCTTTCACACTGAAGGCATGGGCTTCTTTCCCATTCACAAAGTGTACGTTGCCCCTCCCAGGCTGGAGGCCTGTAAGTTGACACCATTTGCTCTGCCCCCTGGAAAATGCAAGTGGGTGTACTCGATTTGGGCTGCCTGGTGAAACAACGTGCAGTCACCAGCAGCCTGAGTACCTTTCCTGAAGTGAGATTCCTAGCTAGGTAAACTCGGCTTCGGAGGCTAGATGGGAGCAAACATGTTAAACTTGTGGGGAGAGTCTTTGACCAATGACCAATATGCTTGTGCTGGTGCGAGGGTTAGGCAGGAACTTTCCAACACAGGGTTTGTACCTTACCATAAGCCGTCCCTTTGGGCTGAAGCAGGCGGGAGGTCTGTGTGACAGTCTGGCAAGCAGGGCCTCAGGTGAGTCTGCCAACTGACTGCCTGCCCTCCATCCTAGCCAGCTGAGAAAAGATGGCAAGGCTGATGGAACCCGCTTACAACGAAATGTTTCTCTTCAGAATAGGAGATTTTGCTACCAAACGTCAGCAGCTCCTCTCCCTCAGAGTGCTGTTCTGGTGTAGACTAAGGAAAGCTCCCTGGGTCCCCAGCATATGAACGGCTCTTTGCCCAGTTGGTGTCATCCGAGAAAGAGCCAGAGGGGCTGATCTCAACCAATAGGGCTGCACACCGTGAGTCCTTCGGGTAGGGCAGTCCTGAGCCAACGTGCCACCTAAGGAATGAAAGCAAAGTTTCCTTGCCACAGGAAAGCACACCGAGGCCTGGTGTTTTCTCTGTGAAATTGACGTGAGCTTGAGGGTGAGGCCTATACTACATTGTGGAAGAGCTCGGGGTTACGGCTGCCTTTCTCCCTCTCTCTGTCCCATACCCGGGGCTCAGCGTTGGGGGAATGCTGAGTGGGAGAGGCTGCCTCTCTGCCGGACTCAGAAGGCTTCTTCCCTTTAGGGCAATTCCGTTTGTGTCTTACCTCGTGGAGGAGGAAAAGAGGGCCCCTAGAGATATTCTAACATGAAATAGCTAACGACAGAGGAGCTGGAGGAGCTGGTTTCTCGGTGGAAGGAGCCAAAACGCCTGCATCCCTAAGTTCTCTTTCAGAACTGCCAGACACTCTGCCGTCATAGGCCTAAGAATTGGAAATTGTGACGGCATGGCAACACTTGGTATCCCAAGATGCAGTGGAAGCGCGACTCTCAAACTGGATGGAAGAAGCTTCCGAGCATAGTGTTCTTCCATTTACCAAAGAGAACCCAAGTGTCTGAGGCTGGTAGCGTTGTTGCTGGAGAGAACTGGCGTCCCTGTGGGCCTGTCGGTTAATTTCCTGTTTCTGACCCTCTAAGGAAACTCTTCCAGAAAGCCTTTGGGACCCGCTTAGAGAGAACAGCTGCGAAGTTGATGCACAGAACATTAACCTAGATACCAGCCCTGGGTCCCAATCATCCACCTTTCTCTGGAGGCTACGTAGCCCACGGAGGGATTCAAGCAGGGAGTTTGCCTTAGACAACTGACACATGAAACTGGGATGAGGTGGAGGGCCACTCTCCTTGCCCTCACACTACGTGGCCCGGAGAAGTTATGACGCAGCAGAATTCAACACCCTCCCTCTACACGTGTGTACCCCAAAGAGGCGCTGGGCAGTGGGTGTTCTCAGGCCAAGAGCAGTCCGTGTTCTGGGCTGCACCTGCTCTGTGGTTCCAAGGTTCTCTGACTCTGCTCCTTTGGAAGCATTTCAGAGCTGACGCTATCCCTGGGCTGCCAAAGCAAAGAGGCCTAGCGGCCTTTCACACTGAAGGCATGGGCTTCTTTCCCATTCACAAAGTGTACGTTGCCCCTCCCAGGCTGGAGGCCTGTAAGTTGACACCATTTGCTCTGCCCCCTGGAAAATGCAAGTGGGTGTACTCGATTTGGGCTGCCTGGTGAAACAACGTGCAGTCACCAGCAGCCTGAGTACCTTTCCTGAAGTGAGATTCCTAGCTAGGTAAACTCGGCTTCGGAGGCTAGATGGGAGCAAACATGTTAAACTTGTGGGGAAAGTCTTTGACCAATGACCAATATGCTTGTGCTGGTGCGAGGGTTAGGCAGGAACTTTCCAACACAGGGTTTGTACCTTACCATAAGCCGTCCCTTTGGGCTGAAGCAGGCGGGAGGTCTGTGTCACAGTCTGGCAAGCAGGGCCTCAGGTGAGTCTGCCAACTGACTGCCTGCCCTCCATCCTAGCCAGCTGAGAAAAGATGGCAAGGCTGATGGAACCCGCTTACAACGAAATGTTTCTCTTCAGAATAGGAGATTTTGCTACCAAACGTCAGCAGCTCCTCTCCCTCAGAGTGCTGTTCTGGTGTAGACTAGGGAAAGCTCCCTGGGTCCCCAGCATATGAACGGCTCTTTGCCCAGTTGGTGTCATCCGAGAAAGAGCCAGAGGGGCTGATCTCAACCAATAGGGCTGCACACCGTGAGTCCTTCGGGTAGGGCAGTCCTGAGCCAACGTGCCACCTAAGGAATGAAAGCAAAGTTTCCTTGCCACAGGAAAGCACACCGAGGCCTGGTGTTTTCTCTGTGAAATTGACGTGAGCTTGAGGGTGAGGCCTATACTACATTGTGGAAGAGCTCGGGGTTACGGCTGCCTTTCTCCCTCTCTCTGTCCCATACCCGGGGCTCAGCGTTGGGGGAATGCTGAGTGGGAGAGGCTGCCTCTCTGCCGGACTCAGAAGGCTTCTTCCCTTTAGGGCAATTCCGTTTGTGTCTTACCTCGTGGAGGAGGAAAAGAGGGCCCCTAGAGATATTCTAACATGAAATAGCTAACGACAGAGGAGCTGGAGGAGCTGGTTTCTCGGTGGAAGGAGCCAAAACGCCTGCATCCCTAAGTTCTCTTTCAGAACTGCCAGACACTCTGCCGTCATAGGCCTAAGAATTGGAAATTGTGACGGCATGGCAACACTTGGTATCCCAAGATGCAGTGGAAGCGCGACTCTCAAACTGGATGGAAGAAGCTTCCGAGCATAGTGTTCTTCCATTTACCAAAGAGAACCCAAGTGTCTGAGGCTGGTAGCGTTGTTGCTGGAGAGAACTGGCGTCCCCGTGGGCCTGTCGGTTAATTTCCTGTTTCTGACCCTCTAAGGAAACTCTTCCAGAAAGCCTTTGGGACCCGCTTAGAGAGAACAGCTGCGAAGTTGATGCACAGAACATTAACCTAGATACCAGCCCTGGGTCCCAATCATCCACCTTTCTCTGGAGGCTACGTAGCCCACGGAGGGATTCAAGCAGGGAGTTTGCCTTAGACAACTGACACATGAAACTGGGATGAGGTGGAGGGCCACTCTCCTTGCCCTCACACTACGTGGCCCGGAGAAGTTATGACGCAGCAGAATTCAACACCCTCCCTCTACACGTGTGTACCCCAAAGAGGCGCTGGGCAGTGGGTGTTCTCAGGCCAAGAGCAGTCCGTGTTCTGGGCTGCACCTGCTCTGTGGTTCCAAGGTTCTCTGACTCTGCTCCTTTGGAAGCATTTCAGAGCTGACGCTATCCCTGGGCTGCCAAAGCAAAGAGGCCTAGCGGCCTTTCACACTGAAGGCATGGGCTTCTTTCCCATTCACAAAGTGTACGTTGCCCCTCCCAGGCTGGAGGCCTGTAAGTTGACACCATTTGCTCTGCCCCCTGGAAAATGCAAGTGGGTGTACTCGATTTGGGCTGCCTGGTGAAACAACGTGCAGTCACCAGCAGCCTGAGTACCTTTCCTGAAGTGAGATTCCTAGCTAGGTAAACTCGGCTTCGGAGGCTAGATGGGAGCAAACATGTTAAACTTGTGGGGAGAGTCTTTGACCAATGACCAATATGCTTGTGCTGGTGCGAGGGTTAGGCAGGAACTTTCCAACACAGGGTTTGTACCTTACCATAAGCCGTCCCTTTGGGCTGAAGCAGGCGGGAGGTCTGTGTCACAGTCTGGCAAGCAGGGCCTCAGGTGAGTCTGCCAACTGACTGCCTGCCCTCCATCCTAGCCAGCTGAGAAAAGATGGCAAGGCTGATGGAACCCGCTCACAGCGAAATGTTTCTCTTCAGAATAGGAGATTTTGCTACCAAACGTCAGCAGCTCCTCTCCCTCAGAGTGCTGTTCTGGTGTAGACTAGGGAAAGCTCCCTGGGTCCCCAGCATATGAACGGCTCTTTTCCAGTTGGTGTCATCCGAGAAAGAGCCAGAGGGGCTGATCTCAACCAGTAGGGCTGCACACCGTGAGTCCTTCGGGTAGGGCAGTCCTGAGCCAACGTGCCACCAAAGGAATGAAAGCAAAGTTTCCTTGCCACAGGAAAGCACACCGAGGCCTGGTGTTTTCTCTGTGAAATTGACGTGAGCTTGAGGGTGAGGCCTATACTACATTGTGGAAGAGCTCGGGGTTACGGCTGCCTTTCTCCCTCTCTCTGTCCCATACCCGGGGCTCAGCGTTGGGGGAATGCTGAGTGGGAGAGGCTGCCTCTCTGCCGGACTCAGAAGGCTTCTTCCCTTTAGGGCAATTCCGTTTGTGTCTTACCTCGTGGAGGAGGAAAAGAGGGCCCCTAGAGATATTCTAACATGAAATAGCTAACGACAGAGGAGCTGGAGGAGCTGGTTTCTCGGTGGAAGGAGCCAAAACGCCTGCATTCCTAAGTTCTCTTTCAGAACTGCCAGACACTCTGCCGTCATAGGCCTAAGAATTGGAAATTGTGACGGCATGGCAACACTTGGTATCCCAAGATGCAGTGGAAGTGCGACTCTCAAACTGGATGGAAGAAGCTTCCGAGCATAGTGTTCTTCCATTTACCAAAGAGAACCCAAGTGTCTGAGGCTGGTAGCGTTGTTGCTGGAGAGAACTGGCGTCCCCGTGGGCCTGTCGGTTAATTTCCTGTTTCTGACCCTCTAAGGAAACTCTTCCAGAAAGCCTTTGGGACCCGCTTAGAGAGAACAGCTGCGAAGTTGATGCACAGAACATTAACCTAGATACCAGCCCTGGGTCCCAATCATCCACCTTTCTCTGGAGGCTACGTAGCCCACGGAGGGATTCAAGCAGGGAGTTTGCCTTAGACAACTGACACATGAAACTGGGATGAGGTGGAGGGCCACTCTCCTTGCCCTCACACTACGTGGCCCGGAGAAGTTATGACGCAGCAGAATTCAACACCCTCCCTCTACACGTGTGTACCCCAAAGAGGCGCTGGGCAGTGGGTGTTCTCAGGCCAAGAGCAGTCCGTGTTCTGGGCTGCACCTGCTCTGTGGTTCCAAGGTTCTCTGACTCTGCTCCTTTGGAAGCATTTCAGAGCTGACGCTATCCCTGGGCTGCCAAAGCAAAGAGGCCTAGCGGCCTTTCACACTGAAGGCATGGGCTTCTTTCCCATTCACAAAGTGTACGTTGCCCCTCCCAGGCTGGAGGCCTGTAAGTTGACACCATTTGCTCTGCCCCCTGGAAAATGCAAGTGGGTGTACTCGATTTGGGCTGCCTGGTGAAACAACGTGCAGTCACCAGCAGCCTGAGTACCTTTCCTGAAGTGAGATTCCTAGCTAGGTAAACTCGGCTTCGGAGGCTAGATGGGAGCAAACATGTTAAACTTGTGGGGAAAGTCTTTGACCAATGACCAATATGCTTGTGCTGGTGCGAGGGTTAGGCAGGAACTTTCCAACACAGGGTTTTTACCTTACCATAAGCCGTCCCTTTGGGCTGAAGCAGGCGGGAGGTCTGTGTCACAGTCTGGCAAGCAGGGCCTCAGGTGAGTCTGCCAACTGACTGCCTGCCCTCCATCCTAGCCAGCTGAGAAAAGATGGCAAGGCTGATGGAACCCGCTTACAGCGAAATGTTTCTCTTCAGAATAGGAGATTTTGCTACGAAACGTCAGCAGCTCCTCTCGCTCAGAGTGCTGTTCTGGTGTAGACTAGGGAAAGCTCCCTGGGTCCCCAGCATATGAACGGCTCTTTTCCAGTTGGTGTCATCCGAGAAAGAGCCAGAGGGGCTGATCTCAACCAGTAGGGCTGCACACCGTGAGTCCTTCGGGTAGGGCAGTCCTGAGCCAACGTGCCACCTAAGGAATGAAAGCAAAGTTTCCTTGCCACAGGAAAGCACACCGAGGCCTGGTGTTTTCTCTGTGAAATTGACGTGAGCTTGAGGGTGAGGCCTATACTACATTGTGGAAGAGCTCGGGGTTACGGCTGCCTTTCTCCCTCTCTCTGTCCCATACCCGGGGCTCAGCGTTGGGGGAATGCTGAGTGGGAGAGGCTGCCTCTCTGCCGGACTCAGAAGGCTTCTTCCCTTTAGGGCAATTCCGTTTGTGTCTTACCTCGTGGAGGAGGAAAAGAGGGCCCCTAGAGATATTCTAACATGAAATAGCTAACGACAGAGGAGCTGGAGGAGCTGGTTTCTCGGTGGAAGGAGCCAAAACGCCTGCATTCCTAAGTTCTCTTTCAGAACTGCCAGACACTCTGCCGTCATAGGCCTAAGAATTGGATATTGTGACGGCATGGCAACACTTGGTATCCCAAGATGCAGTGGAAGTGCGACTCTCAAACTGGATGGAAGAAGCTTCCAAGCATAGTGTTCTTCCATTTACCAAAGAGAACCCAAGTGTCTGAGGCTGGTAGCGTTGTTGCTGGAGAGAACTGGCGTCCCCGTGGGCCTGTCGGTTAATTTCCTGTTTCTGACCCTCTAAGGAAACTCTTCCAGAAAGCCTTTGGGACCCGCTTAGAGAGAACAGCTGCGAAGTTGATGCACAGAACATTAACCTAGATACCAGCCCTGGGTCCCAATCATCCACCTTTCTCTGGAGGCTACGTAGCCCACGGAGGGATTCAAGCAGGGAGTTTGCCTTAGACAACTGACACATGAAACTGGGATGAGGTGGAGGGCCACTCTCCTTGCCCTCACACTACGTGGCCCGGAGAAGTTATGACGCAGCAGAATTCAACACCCTCCCTCTACACGTGTGTACCCCAAAGAGGCGCTGGGCAGTGGGTGTTCTCAGGCCAAGAGCAGTCCGTGTTCTGGGCTGCACCTGCTCTGTGGTTCCAAGGTTCTCTGACTCTGCTCCTTTGGAAGCATTTCAGAGCTGACGCTATCCCTGGGCTGCCAAAGCAAAGAGGCCTAGCGGCCTTTCACACTGAAGGCATGGGCTTCTTTCCCATTCACAAAGTGTACGTTGCCCCTCCCAGGCTGGAGGCCTGTAAGTTGACACCATTTGCTCTGCCCCCTGGAAAATGCAAGTGGGTGTACTCGATTTGGGCTGCCTGGTGAAACAACGTGCAGTCACCAGCAGCCTGAGTACCTTTCCTGAAGTGAGATTCCTAGCTAGGTAAACTCGGCTTCGGAGGCTAGATGGGAGCAAACATGTTAAACTTGTGGGGAGAGTCTTTGACCAATGACCAATATGCTTGTGCTGGTGCGAGGGTTAGGCAGGAACTTTCCAACACAGGGTTTGTACCTTACCATAAGCCGTCCCTTTGGGCTGAAGCAGGCGGGAGGTCTGTGTGACAGTCTGGCAAGCAGGGCCTCAGGTGAGTCTGCCAACTGACTGCCTGCCCTCCATCCTAGCCAGCTGAGAAAAGATGGCAAGGCTGATGGAACCCGCTTACAACGAAATGTTTCTCTTCAGAATAGGAGATTTTGCTACCAAACGTCAGCAGCTCCTCTCCCTCAGAGTGCTGTTCTGGTGTAGACTAAGGAAAGCTCCCTGGGTCCCCAGCATATGAACGGCTCTTTGCCCAGTTGGTGTCATCCGAGAAAGAGCCAGAGGGGCTGATCTCAACCAATAGGGCTGCACACCGTGAGTCCTTCGGGTAGGGCAGTCCTGAGCCAACGTGCCACCTAAGGAATGAAAGCAAAGTTTCCTTGCCACAGGAAAGCACACCGAGGCCTGGTGTTTTCTCTGTGAAATTGACGTGAGCTTGAGGGTGAGGCCTATACTACATTGTGGAAGAGCTCGGGGTTACGGCTGCCTTTCTCCCTCTCTCTGTCCCATACCCGGGGCTCAGCGTTGGGGGAATGCTGAGTGGGAGAGGCTGCCTCTCTGCCGGACTCAGAAGGCTTCTTCCCTTTAGGGCAATTCCGTTTGTGTCTTACCTCGTGGAGGAGGAAAAGAGGGCCCCTAGAGATATTCTAACATGAAATAGCTAACGACAGAGGAGCTGGAGGAGCTGGTTTCTCGGTGGAAGGAGCCAAAACGCCTGCATCCCTAAGTTCTCTTTCAGAACTGCCAGACACTCTGCCGTCATAGGCCTAAGAATTGGAAATTGTGACGGCATGGCAACACTTGGTATCCCAAGATGCAGTGGAAGCGCGACTCTCAAACTGGATGGAAGAAGCTTCCGAGCATAGTGTTCTTCCATTTACCAAAGAGAACCCAAGTGTCTGAGGCTGGTAGCGTTGTTGCTGGAGAGAACTGGCGTCCCCGTGGGCCTGTCGGTTAATTTCCTGTTTCTGACCCTCTAAGGAAACTCTTCCAGAAAGCCTTTGGGACCCGCTTAGAGAGAACAGCTGCGAAGTTGATGCACAGAACATTAACCTAGATACCAGCCCTGGGTCCCAATCATCCACCTTTCTCTGGAGGCTACGTAGCCCACGGAGGGATTCAAGCAGGGAGTTTGCCTTAGACAACTGACACATGAAACTGGGATGAGGTGGAGGGCCACTCTCCTTGCCCTCACACTACGTGGCCCGGAGAAGTTATGACGCAGCAGAATTCAACACCCTCCCTCTACACGTGTGTACCCCAAAGAGGCGCTGGGCAGTGGGTGTTCTCAGGCCAAGAGCAGTCCGTGTTCTGGGCTGCACCTGCTCTGTGGTTCCAAGGTTCTCTGACTCTGCTCCTTTGGAAGCATTTCACAGCTGACGCTATCCCTGGGCTGCCAAAGCAAAGAGGCCTAGCGGCCTTTCACACTGAAGGCATGGGCTTCTTTCCCATTCACAAAGTGTACGTTGCCCCTCCCAGGCTGGAGGCCTGTAAGTTGACACCATTTGCTCTGCCCCCTGGAAAATGCAAGTGGGTGTACTCGATTTGGGCTGCCTGGTGAAACAACGTGCAGTCACCAGCAGCCTGAGTACCTTTCCTGAAGTGAGATTCCTAGCTAGGTAAACTCGGCTTCGGAGGCTAGATGGGAGCAAACATGTTAAACTTGTGGGGAGAGTCTTTGACCAATGACCAATATGCTTGTGCTGGTGCGAGGGTTAGGCAGGAACTTTCCAACACAGAGTTTGTACCTTACCATAAGCCGTCCCTTTGGGCTGAAGCAGGCGGGAGGTCTGTGTCACAGTCTGGCAAGCAGGGCCTCAGGTGAGTCTGCCAACTGACTGCCTGCCCTCCATCCTAGCCAGCTGAGAAAAGATGGCAAGGCTGATGGAACCCGCTTACAACGAAATGTTTCTCTTCAGAATAGGAGATTTTGCTACCAAACGTCAGCAGCTCCTCTCCCTCAGAGTGCTGTTCTGGTGTAGACTAGGGAAAGCTCCCTGGGTCCCCAGCATATGAACGGCTCTTTGCCCAGTTGGTGTCATCCGAGAAAGAGCCAGAGGGGCTGATCTCAACCAATAGGGCTGCACACCGTGAGTCCTTCGGGTAGGGCAGTCCTGAGCCAACGTGCCACCTAAGGAATGAAAGCAAAGTTTCCTTGCCACAGGAAAGCACACCGAGGCCTGGTGTTTTCTCTGTGAAATTGACGTGAGCTTGAGGGTGAGGCCTATACTACATTGTGGAAGAGCTCGGGGTTACGGCTGCCTTTCTCCCTCTCTCTGTCCCATACCCGGGGCTCAGCGTTGGGGGAATGCTGAGTGGGAGAGGCTGCCTCTCTGCCGGACTCAGAAGGCTTCTTCCCTTTAGGGCAATTCCGTTTGTGTCTTACCTCGTGGAGGAGGAAAAGAGGGCCCCTAGAGATATTCTAACATGAAATAGCTAACGACAGAGGAGCTGGAGGAGCTGGTTTCTCGGTGGAAGGAGCCAAAACGCCTGCATCCCTAAGTTCTCTTTCAGAACTGCCAGACACTCTGCCGTCATAGGCCTAAGAATTGGAAATTGTGACGGCATGGCAACACTTGGTATCCCAAGATGCAGTGGAAGTGCGACTCTCAAACTGGATGGAAGAAGCTTCCAAGCATAGTGTTCTTCCATTTACCAAAGAGAACCCAAGTGTCTGAGGCTGGTAGCGTTGTTGCTGGAGAGAACTGGCGTCCCCGTGGGCCTGTCGGTTAATTTCCTGTTTCTGACCCTCTAAGGAAACTCTTCCAGAAAGCCTTTGGGACCCGCTTAGAGAGAACAGCTGCGAAGTTGATGCACAGAACATTAACCTAGATACCAGCCCTGGGTCCCAATCATCCACCTTTCTCTGGAGGCTACGTAGCCCACGGAGGGATTCAAGCAGGGAGTTTGCCTTAGACAACTGACACATGAAACTGGGATGAGGTGGAGGGCCACTCTCCTTGCCCTCACACTACGTGGCCCGGAGAAGTTATGACGCAGCAGAATTCAACACCCTCCCTCTACACGTGTGTACCCCAAAGAGGCGCTGGGCAGTGGGTGTTCTCAGGCCAAGAGCAGTCCGTGTTCTGGGCTGCACCTGCTCTGTGGTTCCAAGGTTCTCTGACTCTGCTCCTTTGGAAGCATTTCAGAGCTGACGCTATCCCTGGGCTGCCAAAGCAAAGAGGCCTAGCGGCCTTTCACACTGAAGGCATGGGCTTCTTTCCCATTCACAAAGTGTACGTTGCCCCTCCCAGGCTGGAGGCCTGTAAGTTGACACCATTTGCTCTGCCCCCTGGAAAATGCAAGTGGGTGTACTCGATTTGGGCTGCCTGGTGAAACAACGTGCAGTCACCAGCAGCCTGAGTACCTTTCCTGAAGTGAGATTCCTAGCTAGGTAAACTCGGCTTCGGAGGCTAGATGGGAGCAAACATGTTAAACTTGTGGGGAAAGTCTTTGACCAATGACCAATATGCTTGTGCTGGTGCGAGGGTTAGGCAGGAACTTTCCAACACAGGGTTTTTACCTTACCATAAGCCGTCCCTTTGGGCTGAAGCAGGCGGGAGGTCTGTGTCACAGTCTGGCAAGCAGGGCCTCAGGTGAGTCTGCCAACTGACTGCCTGCCCTCCATCCTAGCCAGCTGAGAAAAGATGGCAAGGCTGATGGAACCCGCTTACAGCGAAATGTTTCTCTTCAGAATAGGAGATTTTGCTACCAAACGTCAGCAGCTCCTCTCCCTCAGAGTGCTGTTCTGGTGTAGACTAGGGAAAGCTCCCTGGGTCCCCAGCATATGAACGGCTCTTTTCCAGTTGGTGTCATCCGAGAAAGAGCCAGAGGGGCTGATCTCAACCAGTAGGGCTGCACACCGTGAGTCCTTCGGGTAGGGCAGTCCTGAGCCAACGTGCCACCTAAGGAATGAAAGCAAAGTTTCCTTGCCACAGGAAAGCACACCGAGGCCTGGTGTTTTCTCTGTGAAATTGACGTGAGCTTGAGGGTGAGGCCTATACTACATTGTGGAAGAGCTCGGGGTTACGGCTGCCTTTCTCCCTCTCTCTGTCCCATACCCGGGGCTCAGCGTTGGGGGAATGCTGAGTGGGAGAGGCTGCCTCTCTGCCGGACTCAGAAGGCTTCTTCCCTTTAGGGCAATTCCGTTTGTGTCTTACCTCGTGGAGGAGGAAAAGAGGGCCCCTAGAGATATTCTAACATGAAATAGCTAACGACAGAGGAGCTGGAGGAGCTGGTTTCTCGGTGGAAGGAGCCAAAACGCCTGCATTCCTAAGTTCTCTTTCAGAACTGCCAGACACTCTGCCGTCATAGGCCTAAGAATTGGATATTGTGACGGCATGGCAACACTTGGTATCCCAAGATGCAGTGGAAGTGCGACTCTCAAACTGGATGGAAGAAGCTTCCAAGCATAGTGTTCTTCCATTTACCAAAGAGAACCCAAGTGTCTGAGGCTGGTAGCGTTGTTGCTGGAGAGAACTGGCGTCCCCGTGGGCCTGTCGGTTAATTTCCTGTTTCTGACCCTCTAAGGAAACTCTTCCAGAAAGCCTTTGGGACCCGCTTAGAGAGAACAGCTGCGAAGTTGATGCACAGAACATTAACCTAGATACCAGCCCTGGGTCCCAATCATCCACCTTTCTCTGGAGGCTACGTAGCCCACGGAGGGATTCAAGCAGGGAGTTTGCCTTAGACAACTGACACATGAAACTGGGATGAGGTGGAGGGCCACTCTCCTTGCCCTCACACTACGTGGCCCGGAGAAGTTATGACGCAGCAGAATTCAACACCCTCCCTCTACACGTGTGTACCCCAAAGAGGCGCTGGGCAGTGGGTGTTCTCAGGCCAAGAGCAGTCCGTGTTCTGGGCTGCACCTGCTCTGTGGTTCCAAGGTTCTCTGACTCTGCTCCTTTGGAAGCATTTCACAGCTGACGCTATCCCTGGGCTGCCAAAGCAAAGAGGCCTAGCGGCCTTTCACACTGAAGGCATGGGCTTCTTTCCCATTCACAAAGTGTACGTTGCCCCTCCCAGGCTGGAGGCCTGTAAGTTGACACCATTTGCTCTGCCCCCTGGAAAATGCAAGTGGGTGTACTCGATTTGGGCTGCCTGGTGAAACAACGTGCAGTCACCAGCAGCCTGAGTACCTTTCCTGAAGTGAGATTCCTAGCTAGGTAAACTCGGCTTCGGAGGCTAGATGGGAGCAAACATGTTAAACTTGTGGGGAAAGTCTTTGACCAATGACCAATATGCTTGTGCTGGTGCGAGGGTTAGGCAGGAACTTTCCAACACAGGGTTTGTACCTTACCATAAGCCGTCCCTTTGGGCTGAAGCAGGCGGGAGGTCTGTGTGACAGTCTGGCAAGCAGGGCCTCAGGTGAGTCTGCCAACTGACTGCCTGCCCTCCATCCTAGCCAGCTGAGAAAAGATGGCAAGGCTGATGGAACCCGCTTACAGCGAAATGTTTCTCTTCAGAATAGGAGATTTTGCTACCAAACGTCAGCAGCTCCTCTCCCTCAGAGTGCTGTTCTGGTGTAGACTAGGGAAAGCTCCCTGGGTCCCCAGCATATGAACGGCTCTTTTCCAGTTGGTGTCATCCGAGAAAGAGCCAGAGGGGCTGATCTCAACCAGTAGGGCTGCACACCGTGAGTCCTTCGGCTAGGGCAGTCCTGAGCCAACGTGCCACCTAAGGAATGAAAGCAAAGTTTCCTTGCCACAGGAAAGCACACCGAGGCCTGGTGTTTTCTCTGTGAAATTGACGTGAGCTTGAGGGTGAGGCCTATACTACATTGTGGAAGAGCTCGGGGTTACGGCTGCCTTTCTCCCTCTCTCTGTCCCATACCCGGGGCTCAGCGTTGGGGGAATGCTGAGTGGGAGAGGCTGCCTCTCTGCCGGACTCAGAAGGCTTCTTCCCTTTAGGGCAATTCCGTTTGTGTCTTACCTCGTGGAGGAGGAAAAGAGGGCCCCTAGAGATATTCTAACATGAAATAGCTAACGACAGAGGAGCTGGAGGAGCTGGTTTCTCGGTGGAAGGAGCCAAAACGCCTGCATTCCTAAGTTCTCTTTCAGAACTGCCAGACACTCTGCCGTCATAGGCCTAAGAATTGGATATTGTGACGGCATGGCAACACTTGGTATCCCAAGATGCAGTGGAAGTGCGACTCTCAAACTGGATGGAAGAAGCTTCCAAGCATAGTGTTCTTCCATTTACCAAAGAGAACCCAAGTGTCTGAGGCTGGTAGCGTTGTTGCTGGAGAGAACTGGCGTCCCCGTGGGCCTGTCGGTTAATTTCCTGTTTCTGACCCTCTAAGGAAACTCTTCCAGAAAGCCTTTGGGACCCGCTTAGAGAGAACAGCTGCGAAGTTGATGCACAGAACATTAACCTAGATACCAGCCCTGGGTCCCAATCATCCACCTTTCTCTGGAGGCTACGTAGCCCACGGAGGGATTCAAGCAGGGAGTTTGCCTTAGACAACTGACACATGAAACTGGGATGAGGTGGAGGGCCACTCTCCTTGCCCTCACACTACGTGGCCCGGAGAAGTTATGACGCAGCAGAATTCAACACCCTCCCTCTACACGTGTGTACCCCAAAGAGGCGCTGGGCAGTGGGTGTTCTCAGGCCAAGAGCAGTCCGTGTTCTGGGCTGCACCTGCTCTGTGGTTCCAAGGTTCTCTGACTCTGCTCCTTTGGAAGCATTTCACAGCTGACGCTATCCCTGGGCTGCCAAAGCAAAGAGGCCTAGCGGCCTTTCACACTGAAGGCATGGGCTTCTTTCCCATTCACAAAGTGTACGTTGCCCCTCCCAGGCTGGAGGCCTGTAAGTTGACACCATTTGCTCTGCCCCCTGGAAAATGCAAGTGGGTGTACTCGATTTGGGCTGCCTGGTGAAACAACGTGCAGTCACCAGCAGCCTGAGTACCTTTCCTGAAGTGAGATTCCTAGCTAGGTAAACTCGGCTTCGGAGGCTAGATGGGAGCAAACATGTTAAACTTGTGGGGAAAGTCTTTGACCAATGACCAATATGCTTGTGCTGGTGCGAGGGTTAGGCAGGAACTTTCCAACACAGGGTTTTTACCTTACCATAAGCCGTCCCTTTGGGCTGAAGCAGGCGGGAGGTCTGTGTCACAGTCTGGCAAGCAGGGCCTCAGGTGAGTCTGCCAACTGACTGCCTGCCCTCCATCCTAGCCAGCTGAGAAAAGATGGCAAGGCTGATGGAACCCGCTTACAGCGAAATGTTTCTCTTCAGAATAGGAGATTTTGCTACCAAACGTCAGCAGCTCCTCTCCCTCAGAGTGCTGTTCTGGTGTAGACTAGGGAAAGCTCCCTGGGTCCCCAGCATATGAACGGCTCTTTTCCAGTTGGTGTCATCCGAGAAAGAGCCAGAGGGGCTGATCTCAACCAGTAGGGCTGCACACCGTGAGTCCTTCGGCTAGGGCAGTCCTGAGCCAACGTGCCACCTAAGGAATGAAAGCAAAGTTTCCTTGCCACAGGAAAGCACACCGAGGCCTGGTGTTTTCTCTGTGAAATTGACGTGAGCTTGAGGGTGAGGCCTATACTACATTGTGGAAGAGCTCGGGGTTACGGCTGCCTTTCTCCCTCTCTCTGTCCCATACCCGGGGCTCAGCGTTGGGGGAATGCTGAGTGGGAGAGGCTGCCTCTCTGCCGGACTCAGAAGGCTTCTTCCCTTTAGGGCAATTCCGTTTGTGTCTTACCTCGTGGAGGAGGAAAAGAGGGCCCCTAGAGATATTCTAACATGAAATAGCTAACGACAGAGGAGCTGGAGGAGCTGGTTTCTCGGTGGAAGGAGCCAAAACGCCTGCATTCCTAAGTTCTCTTTCAGAACTGCCAGACACTCTGCCGTCATAGGCCTAAGAATTGGATATTGTGACGGCATGGCAACACTTGGTATCCCAAGATGCAGTGGAAGTGCGACTCTCAAACTGGATGTAAGAAGCTTCCAAGCATAGTGTTCTTCCATTTACCAAAGAGAACCCAAGTGTCTGAGGCTGGTAGCGTTGTTGCTGGAGAGAACTGGCGTCCCCGTGGGCCTGTCGGTTAATTTCCTGTTTCTGACCCTCTAAGGAAACTCTTCCAGAAAGCCTTTGGGACCCGCTTAGAGAGAACAGCTGCGAAGTTGATGCACAGAACATTAACCTAGATACCAGCCCTGGGTCCCAATCATCCACCTTTCTCTGGAGGCTACGTAGCCCACGGAGGGATTCAAGCAGGGAGTTTGCCTTAGACAACTGACACATGAAACTGGGATGAGGTGGAGGGCCACTCTCCTTGCCCTCACACTACGTGGCCCGGAGAAGTTATGACGCAGCAGAATTCAACACCCTCCCTCTACACGTGTGTACCCCAAAGAGGCGCTGGGCAGTGGGTGTTCTCAGGCCAAGAGCAGTCCGTGTTCTGGGCTGCACCTGCTCTGTGGTTCCAAGGTTCTCTGACTCTGCTCCTTTGGAAGCATTTCAGAGCTGACGCTATCCCTGGGCTGCCAAAGCAAAGAGGCCTAGCGGCCTTTCACACTGAAGGCATGGGCTTCTTTCCCATTCACAAAGTGTACGTTGCCCCTCCCAGGCTGGAGGCCTGTAAGTTGACACCATTTGCTCTGCCCCCTGGAAAATGCAAGTGGGTGTACTCGATTTGGGCTGCCTGGTGAAACAACGTGCAGTCACCAGCAGCCTGAGTACCTTTCCTGAAGTGAGATTCCTAGCTAGGTAAACTCGGCTTCGGAGGCTAGATGGGAGCAAACATGTTAAACTTGTGGGGAAAGTCTTTGACCAATGACCAATATGCTTGTGCTGGTGCGAGGGTTAGGCAGGAACTTTCCAACACAGGGTTTTTACCTTACCATAAGCCGTCCCTTTGGGCTGAAGCAGGCGGGAGGTCTGTGTCACAGTCTGGCAAGCAGGGCCTCAGGTGAGTCTGCCAACTGACTGCCTGCCCTCCATCCTAGCCAGCTGAGAAAAGATGGCAAGGCTGATGGAACCCGCTTACAGCGAAATGTTTCTCTTCAGAATAGGAGATTTTGCTACCAAACGTCAGCAGCTCCTCTCCCTCAGAGTGCTGTTCTGGTGTAGACTAGGGAAAGCTCCCTGGGTCCCCAGCATATGAACGGCTCTTTTCCAGTTGGTGTCATCCGAGAAAGAGCCAGAGGGGCTGATCTCAACCAGTAGGGCTGCACACCGTGAGTCCTTCGGGTAGGGCAGTCCTGAGCCAACGTGCCACCTAAGGAATGAAAGCAAAGTTTCCTTGCCACAGGAAAGCACACCGAGGCCTGGTGTTTTCTCTGTGAAATTGACGTGAGCTTGAGGGTGAGGCCTATACTACATTGTGGAAGAGCTCGGGGTTACGGCTGCCTTTCTCCCTCTCTCTGTCCCATACCCGGGGCTCAGCGTTGGGGGAATGCTGAGTGGGAGAGGCTGCCTCTCTGCCGGACTCAGAAGGCTTCTTCCCTTTAGGGCAATTCCGTTTGTGTCTTACCTCGTGGAGGAGGAAAAGAGGGCCCCTAGAGATATTCTAACATGAAATAGCTAACGACAGAGGAGCTGGAGGAGCTGGTTTCTCGGTGGAAGGAGCCAAAACGCCTGCATTCCTAAGTTCTCTTTCAGAACTGCCAGACACTCTGCCGTCATAGGCCTAAGAATTGGATATTGTGACGGCATGGCAACACTTGGTATCCCAAGATGCAGTGGAAGTGCGACTCTCAAACTGGATGGAAGAAGCTTCCAAGCATAGTGTTCTTCCATTTACCAAAGAGAACCCAAGTGTCTGAGGCTGGTAGCGTTGTTGCTGGAGAGAACTGGCGTCCCCGTGGGCCTGTCGGTTAATTTCCTGTTTCTGACCCTCTAAGGAAACTCTTCCAGAAAGCCTTTGGGACCCGCTTAGAGAGAACAGCTGCGAAGTTGATGCACAGAACATTAACCTAGATACCAGCCCTGGGTCCCAATCATCCACCTTTCTCTGGAGGCTACGTAGCCCACGGAGGGATTCAAGCAGGGAGTTTGCCTTAGACAACTGACACATGAAACTGGGATGAGGTGGAGGGCCACTCTCCTTGCCCTCACACTACGTGGCCCGGAGAAGTTATGACGCAGCAGAATTCAACACCCTCCCTCTACACGTGTGTACCCCAAAGAGGCGCTGGGCAGTGGGTGTTCTCAGGCCAAGAGCAGTCCGTGTTCTGGGCTGCACCTGCTCTGTGGTTCCAAGGTTCTCTGACTCTGCTCCTTTGGAAGCATTTCAGAGCTGACGCTATCCCTGGGCTGCCAAAGCAAAGAGGCCTAGCGGCCTTTCACACTGAAGGCATGGGCTTCTTTCCCATTCACAAAGTGTACGTTGCCCCTCCCAGGCTGGAGGCCTGTAAGTTGACACCATTTGCTCTGCCCCCTGGAAAATGCAAGTGGGTGTACTCGATTTGGGCTGCCTGGTGAAACAACGTGCAGTCACCAGCAGCCTGAGTACCTTTCCTGAAGTGAGATTCCTAGCTAGGTAAACTCGGCTTCGGAGGCTAGATGGGAGCAAACATGTTAAACTTGTGGGGAAAGTCTTTGACCAATGACCAATATGCTTGTGCTGGTGCGAGGGTTAGGCAGGAACTTTCCAACACAGGGTTTGTACCTTACCATAAGCCGTCCCTTTGGGCTGAAGCAGGCGGGAGGTCTGTGTGACAGTCTGGCAAGCAGGGCCTCAGGTGAGTCTGCCAACTGACTGCCTGCCCTCCATCCTAGCCAGCTGAGAAAAGATGGCAAGGCTGATGGAACCCGCTTACAGCGAAATGTTTCTCTTCAGAATAGGAGATTTTGCTACCAAACGTCAGCAGCTCCTCTCCCTCAGAGTGCTGTTCTGGTGTAGACTAGGGAAAGCTCCCTGGGTCCCCAGCATATGAACGGCTCTTTTCCAGTTGGTGTCATCCGAGAAAGAGCCAGAGGGGCTGATCTCAACCAGTAGGGCTGCACACCGTGAGTCCTTCGGCTAGGGCAGTCCTGAGCCAACGTGCCACCTAAGGAATGAAAGCAAAGTTTCCTTGCCACAGGAAAGCACACCGAGGCCTGGTGTTTTCTCTGTGAAATTGACGTGAGCTTGAGGGTGAGGCCTATACTACATTGTGGAAGAGCTCGGGGTTACGGCTGCCTTTCTCCCTCTCTCTGTCCCATACCCGGGGCTCAGCGTTGGGGGAATGCTGAGTGGGAGAGGCTGCCTCTCTGCCGGACTCAGAAGGCTTCTTCCCTTTAGGGCAATTCCGTTTGTGTCTTACCTCGTGGAGGAGGAAAAGAGGGCCCCTAGAGATATTCTAACATGAAATAGCTAACGACAGAGGAGCTGGAGGAGCTGGTTTCTCGGTGGAAGGAGCCAAAACGCCTGCATTCCTAAGTTCTCTTTCAGAACTGCCAGACACTCTGCCGTCATAGGCCTAAGAATTGGATATTGTGACGGCATGGCAACACTTGGTATCCCAAGATGCAGTGGAAGTGCGACTCTCAAACTGGATGTAAGAAGCTTCCAAGCATAGTGTTCTTCCATTTACCAAAGAGAACCCAAGTGTCTGAGGCTGGTAGCGTTGTTGCTGGAGAGAACTGGCGTCCCCGTGGGCCTGTCGGTTAATTTCCTGTTTCTGACCCTCTAAGGAAACTCTTCCAGAAAGCCTTTGGGACCCGCTTAGAGAGAACAGCTGCGAAGTTGATGCACAGAACATTAACCTAGATACCAGCCCTGGGTCCCAATCATCCACCTTTCTCTGGAGGCTACGTAGCCCACGGAGGGATTCAAGCAGGGAGTTTGCCTTAGACAACTGACACATGAAACTGGGATGAGGTGGAGGGCCACTCTCCTTGCCCTCACACTACGTGGCCCGGAGAAGTTATGACGCAGCAGAATTCAACACCCTCCCTCTACACGTGTGTACCCCAAAGAGGCGCTGGGCAGTGGGTGTTCTCAGGCCAAGAGCAGTCCGTGTTCTGGGCTGCACCTGCTCTGTGGTTCCAAGGTTCTCTGACTCTGCTCCTTTGGAAGCATTTCACAGCTGACGCTATCCCTGGGCTGCCAAAGCAAAGAGGCCTAGCGGCCTTTCACACTGAAGGCATGGGCTTCTTTCCCATTCACAAAGTGTACGTTGCCCCTCCCAGGCTGGAGGCCTGTAAGTTGACACCATTTGCTCTGCCCCCTGGAAAATGCAAGTGGGTGTACTCGATTTGGGCTGCCTGGTGAAACAACGTGCAGTCACCAGCAGCCTGAGTACCTTTCCTGAAGTGAGATTCCTAGCTAGGTAAACTCGGCTTCGGAGGCTAGATGGGAGCAAACATGTTAAACTTGTGGGGAGAGTCTTTGACCAATGACCAATATGCTTGTGCTGGTGCGAGGGTTAGGCAGGAACTTTCCAACACAGGGTTTGTACCTTACCATAAGCCGTCCCTTTGGGCTGAAGCAGGCGGGAGGTCTGTGTGACAGTCTGGCAAGCAGGGCCTCAGGTGAGTCTGCCAACTGACTGCCTGCCCTCCATCCTAGCCAGCTGAGAAAAGATGGCAAGGCTGATGGAACCCGCTTACAACGAAATGTTTCTCTTCAGAATAGGAGATTTTGCTACCAAACGTCAGCAGCTCCTCTCCCTCAGAGTGCTGTTCTGGTGTAGACTAAGGAAAGCTCCCTGGGTCCCCAGCATATGAACGGCTCTTTGCCCAGTTGGTGTCATCCGAGAAAGAGCCAGAGGGGCTGATCTCAACCAATAGGGCTGCACACCGTGAGTCCTTCGGGTAGGGCAGTCCTGAGCCAACGTGCCACCTAAGGAATGAAAGCAAAGTTTCCTTGCCACAGGAAAGCACACCGAGGCCTGGTGTTTTCTCTGTGAAATTGACGTGAGCTTGAGGGTGAGGCCTATACTACATTGTGGAAGAGCTCGGGGTTACGGCTGCCTTTCTCCCTCTCTCTGTCCCATACCCGGGGCTCAGCGTTGGGGGAATGCTGAGTGGGAGAGGCTGCCTCTCTGCCGGACTCAGAAGGCTTCTTCCCTTTAGGGCAATTCCGTTTGTGTCTTACCTCGTGGAGGAGGAAAAGAGGGCCCCTAGAGATATTCTAACATGAAATAGCTAACGACAGAGGAGCTGGAGGAGCTGGTTTCTCGGTGGAAGGAGCCAAAACGCCTGCATTCCTAAGTTCTCTTTCAGAACTGCCAGACACTCTGCCGTCATAGGCCTAAGAATTGGAAATTGTGACGGCATGGCAACACTTGGTATCCCAAGATGCAGTGGAAGTGCGACTCTCAAACTGGATGGAAGAAGCTTCCGAGCATAGTGTTCTTCCATTTACCAAAGAGAACCCAAGTGTCTGAGGCTGGTAGCGTTGTTGCTGGAGAGAACTGGCGTCCCCGTGGGCCTGTCGGTTAATTTCCTGTTTCTGACCCTCTAAGGAAACTCTTCCAGAAAGCCTTTGGGACCCGCTTAGAGAGAACAGCTGCGAAGTTGATGCACAGAACATTAACCTAGATACCAGCCCTGGGTCCCAATCATCCACCTTTCTCTGGAGGCTACGTAGCCCACGGAGGGATTCAAGCAGGGAGTTTGCCTTAGACAACTGACACATGAAACTGGGATGAGGTGGAGGGCCACTCTCCTTGCCCTCACACTACGTGGCCCGGAGAAGTTATGACGCAGCAGAATTCAACACCCTCCCTCTACACGTGTGTACCCCAAAGAGGCGCTGGGCAGTGGGTGTTCTCAGGCCAAGAGCAGTCCGTGTTCTGGGCTGCACCTGCTCTGTGGTTCCAAGGTTCTCTGACTCTGCTCCTTTGGAAGCATTTCAGAGCTGACGCTATCCCTGGGCTGCCAAAGCAAAGAGGCCTAGCGGCCTTTCACACTGAAGGCATGGGCTTCTTTCCCATTCACAAAGTGTACGTTGCCCCTCCCAGGCTGGAGGCCTGTAAGTTGACACCATTTGCTCTGCCCCCTGGAAAATGCAAGTGGGTGTACTCGATTTGGGCTGCCTGGTGAAACAACGTGCAGTCACCAGCAGCCTGAGTACCTTTCCTGAAGTGAGATTCCTAGCTAGGTAAACTCGGCTTCGGAGGCTAGATGGGAGCAAACATGTTAAACTTGTGGGGAGAGTCTTTGACCAATAACCAATATGCTTGTGCTGGTGCGAGGGTTAGGCAGGAACTTTCCAACACAGGGTTTGTACCTTACCATAAGCCGTCCCTTTGGGCTGAAGCAGGCGGGAGGTCTGTGTCACAGTCTGGCAAGCAGGGCCTCAGGTGAGTCTGCCAACTGACTGCCTGCCCTCCATCCTAGCCAGCTGAGAAAAGATGGCAAGGCTGATGGAACCCGCTTACAGCGAAATGTTTCTCTTCAGAATAGGAGATTTTGCTACCAAACGTCAGCAGCTCCTCTCCCTCAGAGTGCTGTTCTGGTGTAGACTAGGGAAAGCTCCCTGGGTCCCCAGCATATGAACGGCTCTTTTCCAGTTGGTGTCATCCGAGAAAGAGCCAGAGGGGCTGATCTCAACCAGTAGGGCTGCACACCGTGAGTCCTTCGGGTAGGGCAGTCCTGAGCCAACGTGCCACCAAAGGAATGAAAGCAAAGTTTCCTTGCCACAGGAAAGCACACCGAGGCCTGGTGTTTTCTCTGTGAAATTGACGTGAGCTTGAGGGTGAGGCCTATACTACATTGTGGAAGAGCTCGGGGTTACGGCTGCCTTTCTCCCTCTCTCTGTCCCATACCCGGGGCTCAGCGTTGGGGGAATGCTGAGTGGGAGAGGCTGCCTCTCTGCCGGACTCAGAAGGCTTCTTCCCTTTAGGGCAATTCCGTTTGTGTCTTACCTCGTGGAGGAGGAAAAGAGGGCCCCTAGAGATATTCTAACATGAAATAGCTAACGACAGAGGAGCTGGAGGAGCTGGTTTCTCGGTGGAAGGAGCCAAAACGCCTGCATTCCTAAGTTCTCTTTCAGAACTGCCAGACACTCTGCCGTCATAGGCCTAAGAATTGGAAATTGTGACGGCATGGCAACACTTGGTATCCCAAGATGCAGTGGAAGTGCGACTCTCAAACTGGATGGAAGAAGCTTCCGAGCATAGTGTTCTTCCATTTACCAAAGAGAACCCAAGTGTCTGAGGCTGGTAGCGTTGTTGCTGGAGAGAACTGGCGTCCCCGTGGGCCTGTCGGTTAATTTCCTGTTTCTGACCCTCTAAGGAAACTCTTCCAGAAAGCCTTTGGGACCCGCTTAGAGAGAACAGCTGCGAAGTTGATGCACAGAACATTAACCTAGATACCAGCCCTGGGTCCCAATCATCCACCTTTCTCTGGAGGCTACGTAGCCCACGGAGGGATTCAAGCAGGGAGTTTGCCTTAGACAACTGACACATGAAACTGGGATGAGGTGGAGGGCCACTCTCCTTGCCCTCACACTACGTGGCCCGGAGAAGTTATGACGCAGCAGAATTCAACACCCTCCCTCTACACGTGTGTACCCCAAAGAGGCGCTGGGCAGTGGGTGTTCTCAGGCCAAGAGCAGTCCGTGTTCTGGGCTGCACCTGCTCTGTGGTTCCAAGGTTCTCTGACTCTGCTCCTTTGGAAGCATTTCAGAGCTGACGCTATCCCTGGGCTGCCAAAGCAAAGAGGCCTAGCGGCCTTTCACACTGAAGGCATGGGCTTCTTTCCCATTCACAAAGTGTACGTTGCCCCTCCCAGGCTGGAGGCCTGTAAGTTGACACCATTTGCTCTGCCCCCTGGAAAATGCAAGTGGGTGTACTCGATTTGGGCTGCCTGGTGAAACAACGTGCAGTCACCAGCAGCCTGAGTACCTTTCCTGAAGTGAGATTCCTAGCTAGGTAAACTCGGCTTCGGAGGCTAGATGGGAGCAAACATGTTAAACTTGTGGGGAAAGTCTTTGACCAATGACCAATATGCTTGTGCTGGTGCGAGGGTTAGGCAGGAACTTTCCAACACAGGGTTTGTACCTTACCATAAGCCGTCCCTTTGGGCTGAAGCAGGCGGGAGGTCTGTGTCACAGTCTGGCAAGCAGGGCCTCAGGTGAGTCTGCCAACTGACTGCCTGCCCTCCATCCTAGCCAGCTGAGAAAAGATGGCAAGGCTGATGGAACCCGCTTACAGCGAAATGTTTCTCTTCAGAATAGGAGATTTTGCTACGAAACGTCAGCAGCTCCTCTCGCTCAGAGTGCTGTTCTGGTGTAGACTAGGGAAAGCTCCCTGGGTCCCCAGCATATGAACGGCTCTTTTCCAGTTGGTGTCATCCGAGAAAGAGCCAGAGGGGCTGATCTCAACCAGTAGGGCTGCACACCGTGAGTCCTTCGGGTAGGGCAGTCCTGAGCCAACGTGCCACCTAAGGAATGAAAGCAAAGTTTCCTTGCCACAGGAAAGCACACCGAGGCCTGGTGTTTTCTCTGTGAAATTGACGTGAGCTTGAGGGTGAGGCCTATACTACATTGTGGAAGAGCTCGGGGTTACGGCTGCCTTTCTCCCTCTCTCTGTCCCATACCCGGGGCTCAGCGTTGGGGGAATGCTGAGTGGGAGAGGCTGCCTCTCTGCCGGACTCAGAAGGCTTCTTCCCTTTAGGGCAATTCCGTTTGTGTCTTACCTCGTGGAGGAGGAAAAGAGGGCCCCTAGAGATATTCTAACATGAAATAGCTAACGACAGAGGAGCTGGAGGAGCTGGTTTCTCGGTGGAAGGAGCCAAAACGCCTGCATTCCTAAGTTCTCTTTCAGAACTGCCAGACACTCTGCCGTCATAGGCCTAAGAATTGGATATTGTGACGGCATGGCAACACTTGGTATCCCAAGATGCAGTGGAAGTGCGACTCTCAAACTGGATGGAAGAAGCTTCCAAGCATAGTGTTCTTCCATTTACCAAAGAGAACCCAAGTGTCTGAGGCTGGTAGCGTTGTTGCTGGAGAGAACTGGCGTCCCCGTGGGCCTGTCGGTTAATTTCCTGTTTCTGACCCTCTAAGGAAACTCTTCCAGAAAGCCTTTGGGACCCGCTTAGAGAGAACAGCTGCGAAGTTGATGCACAGAACATTAACCTAGATACCAGCCCTGGGTCCCAATCATCCACCTTTCTCTGGAGGCTACGTAGCCCACGGAGGGATTCAAGCAGGGAGTTTGCCTTAGACAACTGACACATGAAACTGGGATGAGGTGGAGGGCCACTCTCCTTGCCCTCACACTACGTGGCCCGGAGAAGTTATGACGCAGCAGAATTCAACACCCTCCCTCTACACGTGTGTACCCCAAAGAGGCGCTGGGCAGTGGGTGTTCTCAGGCCAAGAGCAGTCCGTGTTCTGGGCTGCACCTGCTCTGTGGTTCCAAGGTTCTCTGACTCTGCTCCTTTGGAAGCATTTCAGAGCTGACGCTATCCCTGGGCTGCCAAAGCAAAGAGGCCTAGCGGCCTTTCACACTGAAGGCATGGGCTTCTTTCCCATTCACAAAGTGTACGTTGCCCCTCCCAGGCTGGAGGCCTGTAAGTTGACACCATTTGCTCTGCCCCCTGGAAAATGCAAGTGGGTGTACTCGATTTGGGCTGCCTGGTGAAACAACGTGCAGTCACCAGCAGCCTGAGTACCTTTCCTGAAGTGAGATTCCTAGCTAGGTAAACTCGGCTTCGGAGGCTAGATGGGAGCAAACATGTTAAACTTGTGGGGAGAGTCTTTGACCAATGACCAATATGCTTGTGCTGGTGCGAGGGTTAGGCAGGAACTTTCCAACACAGGGTTTGTACCTTACCATAAGCCGTCCCTTTGGGCTGAAGCAGGCGGGAGGTCTGTGTGACAGTCTGGCAAGCAGGGCCTCAGGTGAGTCTGCCAACTGACTGCCTGCCCTCCATCCTAGCCAGCTGAGAAAAGATGGCAAGGCTGATGGAACCCGCTTACAACGAAATGTTTCTCTTCAGAATAGGAGATTTTGCTACCAAACGTCAGCAGCTCCTCTCCCTCAGAGTGCTGTTCTGGTGTAGACTAAGGAAAGCTCCCTGGGTCCCCAGCATATGAACGGCTCTTTGCCCAGTTGGTGTCATCCGAGAAAGAGCCAGAGGGGCTGATCTCAACCAATAGGGCTGCACACCGTGAGTCCTTCGGGTAGGGCAGTCCTGAGCCAACGTGCCACCTAAGGAATGAAAGCAAAGTTTCCTTGCCACAGGAAAGCACACCGAGGCCTGGTGTTTTCTCTGTGAAATTGACGTGAGCTTGAGGGTGAGGCCTATACTACATTGTGGAAGAGCTCGGGGTTACGGCTGCCTTTCTCCCTCTCTCTGTCCCATACCCGGGGCTCAGCGTTGGGGGAATGCTGAGTGGGAGAGGCTGCCTCTCTGCCGGACTCAGAAGGCTTCTTCCCTTTAGGGCAATTCCGTTTGTGTCTTACCTCGTGGAGGAGGAAAAGAGGGCCCCTAGAGATATTCTAACATGAAATAGCTAACGACAGAGGAGCTGGAGGAGCTGGTTTCTCGGTGGAAGGAGCCAAAACGCCTGCATCCCTAAGTTCTCTTTCAGAACTGCCAGACACTCTGCCGTCATAGGCCTAAGAATTGGAAATTGTGACGGCATGGCAACACTTGGTATCCCAAGATGCAGTGGAAGCGCGACTCTCAAACTGGATGGAAGAAGCTTCCGAGCATAGTGTTCTTCCATTTACCAAAGAGAACCCAAGTGTCTGAGGCTGGTAGCGTTGTTGCTGGAGAGAACTGGCGTCCCTGTGGGCCTGTCGGTTAATTTCCTGTTTCTGACCCTCTAAGGAAACTCTTCCAGAAAGCCTTTGGGACCCGCTTAGAGAGAACAGCTGCGAAGTTGATGCACAGAACATTAACCTAGATACCAGCCCTGGGTCCCAATCATCCACCTTTCTCTGGAGGCTACGTAGCCCACGGAGGGATTCAAGCAGGGAGTTTGCCTTAGACAACTGACACATGAAACTGGGATGAGGTGGAGGGCCACTCTCCTTGCCCTCACACTACGTGGCCCGGAGAAGTTATGACGCAGCAGAATTCAACACCCTCCCTCTACACGTGTGTACCCCAAAGAGGCGCTGGGCAGTGGGTGTTCTCAGGCCAAGAGCAGTCCGTGTTCTGGGCTGCACCTGCTCTGTGGTTCCAAGGTTCTCTGACTCTGCTCCTTTGGAAGCATTTCACAGCTGACGCTATCCCTGGGCTGCCAAAGCAAAGAGGCCTAGCGGCCTTTCACACTGAAGGCATGGGCTTCTTTCCCATTCACAAAGTGTACGTTGCCCCTCCCAGGCTGGAGGCCTGTAAGTTGACACCATTTGCTCTGCCCCCTGGAAAATGCAAGTGGGTGTACTCGATTTGGGCTGCCTGGTGAAACAACGTGCAGTCACCAGCAGCCTGAGTACCTTTCCTGAAGTGAGATTCCTAGCTAGGTAAACTCGGCTTCGGAGGCTAGATGGGAGCAAACATGTTAAACTTGTGGGGAGAGTCTTTGACCAATGACCAATATGCTTGTGCTGGTGCGAGGGTTAGGCAGGAACTTTCCAACACAGAGTTTGTACCTTACCATAAGCCGTCCCTTTGGGCTGAAGCAGGCGGGAGGTCTGTGTCACAGTCTGGCAAGCAGGGCCTCAGGTGAGTCTGCCAACTGACTGCCTGCCCTCCATCCTAGCCAGCTGAGAAAAGATGGCAAGGCTGATGGAACCCGCTTACAACGAAATGTTTCTCTTCAGAATAGGAGATTTTGCTACCAAACGTCAGCAGCTCCTCTCCCTCAGAGTGCTGTTCTGGTGTAGACTAGGGAAAGCTCCCTGGGTCCCCAGCATATGAACGGCTCTTTGCCCAGTTGGTGTCATCCGAGAAAGAGCCAGAGGGGCTGATCTCAACCAATAGGGCTGCACACCGTGAGTCCTTCGGGTAGGGCAGTCCTGAGCCAACGTGCCACCTAAGGAATGAAAGCAAAGTTTCCTTGCCACAGGAAAGCACACCGAGGCCTGGTGTTTTCTCTGTGAAATTGACGTGAGCTTGAGGGTGAGGCCTATACTACATTGTGGAAGAGCTCGGGGTTACGGCTGCCTTTCTCCCTCTCTCTGTCCCATACCCGGGGCTCAGCGTTGGGGGAATGCTGAGTGGGAGAGGCTGCCTCTCTGCCGGACTCAGAAGGCTTCTTCCCTTTAGGGCAATTCCGTTTGTGTCTTACCTCGTGGAGGAGGAAAAGAGGGCCCCTAGAGATATTCTAACATGAAATAGCTAACGACAGAGGAGCTGGAGGAGCTGGTTTCTCGGTGGAAGGAGCCAAAACGCCTGCATTCCTAAGTTCTCTTTCAGAACTGCCAGACACTCTGCCGTCATAGGCCTAAGAATTGGAAATTGTGACGGCATGGCAACACTTGGTATCCCAAGATGCAGTGGAAGTGCGACTCTCAAACTGGATGGAAGAAGCTTCCGAGCATAGTGTTCTTCCATTTACCAAAGAGAACCCAAGTGTCTGAGGCTGGTAGCGTTGTTGCTGGAGAGAACTGGCGTCCCCGTGGGCCTGTCGGTTAATTTCCTGTTTCTGACCCTCTAAGGAAACTCTTCCAGAAAGCCTTTGGGACCCGCTTAGAGAGAACAGCTGCGAAGTTGATGCACAGAACATTAACCTAGATACCAGCCCTGGGTCCCAATCATCCACCTTTCTCTGGAGGCTACGTAGCCCACGGAGGGATTCAAGCAGGGAGTTTGCCTTAGACAACTGACACATGAAACTGGGATGAGGTGGAGGGCCACTCTCCTTGCCCTCACACTACGTGGCCCGGAGAAGTTATGACGCAGCAGAATTCAACACCCTCCCTCTACACGTGTGTACCCCAAAGAGGCGCTGGGCAGTGGGTGTTCTCAGGCCAAGAGTAGTCCGTGTTCTGGGCTGCACCTGCTCTGTGGTTCCAAGGTTCTCTGACTCTGCTCCTTTGGAAGCATTTCACAGCTGACGCTATCCCTGGGCTGCCAAAGCAAAGAGGCCTAGCGGCCTTTCACACTGAAGGCATGGGCTTCTTTCCCATTCACAAAGTGTACGTTGCCCCTCCCAGGCTGGAGGCCTGTAAGTTGACACCATTTGCTCTGCCCCCTGGAAAATGCAAGTGGGTGTACTCGATTTGGGCTGCCTGGTGAAACAACGTGCAGTCACCAGCAGCCTGAGTACCTTTCCTGAAGTGAGATTCCTAGCTAGGTAAACTCGGCTTCGGAGGCTAGATGGGAGCAAACATGTTAAACTTGTGGGGAAAGTCTTTGACCAATGACCAATATGCTTGTGCTGGTGCGAGGGTTAGGCAGGAACTTTCCAACACAGGGTTTTTACCTTACCATAAGCCGTCCCTTTGGGCTGAAGCAGGCGGGAGGTCTGTGTCACAGTCTGGCAAGCAGGGCCTCAGGTGAGTCTGCCAACTGACTGCCTGCCCTCCATCCTAGCCAGCTGAGAAAAGATGGCAAGGCTGATGGAACCCGCTTACAGCGAAATGTTTCTCTTCAGAATAGGAGATTTTGCTACCAAACGTCAGCAGCTCCTCTCCCTCAGAGTGCTGTTCTGGTGTAGACTAGGGAAAGCTCCCTGGGTCCCCAGCATATGAACGGCTCTTTTCCAGTTGGTGTCATCCGAGAAAGAGCCAGAGGGGCTGATCTCAACCAGTAGGGCTGCACACCGTGAGTCCTTCGGGTAGGGCAGTCCTGAGCCAACGTGCCACCTAAGGAATGAAAGCAAAGTTTCCTTGCCACAGGAAAGCACACCGAGGCCTGGTGTTTTCTCTGTGAAATTGACGTGAGCTTGAGGGTGAGGCCTATACTACATTGTGGAAGAGCTCGGGGTTACGGCTGCCTTTCTCCCTCTCTCTGTCCCATACCCGGGGCTCAGCGTTGGGGGAATGCTGAGTGGGAGAGGCTGCCTCTCTGCCGGACTCAGAAGGCTTCTTCCCTTTAGGGCAATTCCGTTTGTGTCTTACCTCGTGGAGGAGGAAAAGAGGGCCCCTAGAGATATTCTAACATGAAATAGCTAACGACAGAGGAGCTGGAGGAGCTGGTTTCTCGGTGGAAGGAGCCAAAACGCCTGCATTCCTAAGTTCTCTTTCAGAACTGCCAGACACTCTGCCGTCATAGGCCTAAGAATTGGATATTGTGACGGCATGGCAACACTTGGTATCCCAAGATGCAGTGGAAGTGCGACTCTCAAACTGGATGGAAGAAGCTTCCAAGCATAGTGTTCTTCCATTTACCAAAGAGAACCCAAGTGTCTGAGGCTGGTAGCGTTGTTGCTGGAGAGAACTGGCGTCCCCGTGGGCCTGTCGGTTAATTTCCTGTTTCTGACCCTCTAAGGAAACTCTTCCAGAAAGCCTTTGGGACCCGCTTAGAGAGAACAGCTGCGAAGTTGATGCACAGAACATTAACCTAGATACCAGCCCTGGGTCCCAATCATCCACCTTTCTCTGGAGGCTACGTAGCCCACGGAGGGATTCAAGCAGGGAGTTTGCCTTAGACAACTGACACATGAAACTGGGATGAGGTGGAGGGCCACTCTCCTTGCCCTCACACTACGTGGCCCGGAGAAGTTATGACGCAGCAGAATTCAACACCCTCCCTCTACACGTGTGTACCCCAAAGAGGCGCTGGGCAGTGGGTGTTCTCAGGCCAAGAGCAGTCCGTGTTCTGGGCTGCACCTGCTCTGTGGTTCCAAGGTTCTCTGACTCTGCTCCTTTGGAAGCATTTCACAGCTGACGCTATCCCTGGGCTGCCAAAGCAAAGAGGCCTAGCGGCCTTTCACACTGAAGGCATGGGCTTCTTTCCCATTCACAAAGTGTACGTTGCCCCTCCCAGGCTGGAGGCCTGTAAGTTGACACCATTTGCTCTGCCCCCTGGAAAATGCAAGTGGGTGTACTCGATTTGGGCTGCCTGGTGAAACAACGTGCAGTCACCAGCAGCCTGAGTACCTTTCCTGAAGTGAGATTCCTAGCTAGGTAAACTCGGCTTCGGAGGCTAGATGGGAGCAAACATGTTAAACTTGTGGGGAAAGTCTTTGACCAATGACCAATATGCTTGTGCTGGTGCGAGGGTTAGGCAGGAACTTTCCAACACAGGGTTTGTACCTTACCATAAGCCGTCCCTTTGGGCTGAAGCAGGCGGGAGGTCTGTGTGACAGTCTGGCAAGCAGGGCCTCAGGTGAGTCTGCCAACTGACTGCCTGCCCTCCATCCTAGCCAGCTGAGAAAAGATGGCAAGGCTGATGGAACCCGCTTACAGCGAAATGTTTCTCTTCAGAATAGGAGATTTTGCTACCAAACGTCAGCAGCTCCTCTCCCTCAGAGTGCTGTTCTGGTGTAGACTAGGGAAAGCTCCCTGGGTCCCCAGCATATGAACGGCTCTTTTCCAGTTGGTGTCATCCGAGAAAGAGCCAGAGGGGCTGATCTCAACCAGTAGGGCTGCACACCGTGAGTCCTTCGGGTAGGGCAGTCCTGAGCCAACGTGCCACCTAAGGAATGAAAGCAAAGTTTCCTTGCCACAGGAAAGCACACCGAGGCCTGGTGTTTTCTCTGTGAAATTGACGTGAGCTTGAGGGTGAGGCCTATACTACATTGTGGAAGAGCTCGGGGTTACGGCTGCCTTTCTCCCTCTCTCTGTCCCATACCCGGGGCTCAGCGTTGGGGGAATGCTGAGTGGGAGAGGCTGCCTCTCTGCCGGACTCAGAAGGCTTCTTCCCTTTAGGGCAATTCCGTTTGTGTCTTACCTCGTGGAGGAGGAAAAGAGGGCCCCTAGAGATATTCTAACATGAAATAGCTAACGACAGAGGAGCTGGAGGAGCTGGTTTCTCGGTGGAAGGAGCCAAAACGCCTGCATTCCTAAGTTCTCTTTCAGAACTGCCAGACACTCTGCCGTCATAGGCCTAAGAATTGGATATTGTGACGGCATGGCAACACTTGGTATCCCAAGATGCAGTGGAAGTGCGACTCTCAAACTGGATGGAAGAAGCTTCCAAGCATAGTGTTCTTCCATTTACCAAAGAGAACCCAAGTGTCTGAGGCTGGTAGCGTTGTTGCTGGAGAGAACTGGCGTCCCCGTGGGCCTGTCGGTTAATTTCCTGTTTCTGACCCTCTAAGGAAACTCTTCCAGAAAGCCTTTGGGACCCGCTTAGAGAGAACAGCTGCGAAGTTGATGCACAGAACATTAACCTAGATACCAGCCCTGGGTCCCAATCATCCACCTTTCTCTGGAGGCTACGTAGCCCACGGAGGGATTCAAGCAGGGAGTTTGCCTTAGACAACTGACACATGAAACTGGGATGAGGTGGAGGGCCACTCTCCTTGCCCTCACACTACGTGGCCCGGAGAAGTTATGACGCAGCAGAATTCAACACCCTCCCTCTACACGTGTGTACCCCAAAGAGGCGCTGGGCAGTGGGTGTTCTCAGGCCAAGAGCAGTCCGTGTTCTGGGCTGCACCTGCTCTGTGGTTCCAAGGTTCTCTGACTCTGCTCCTTTGGAAGCATTTCACAGCTGACGCTATCCCTGGGCTGCCAAAGCAAAGAGGCCTAGCGGCCTTTCACACTGAAGGCATGGGCTTCTTTCCCATTCACAAAGTGTACGTTGCCCCTCCCAGGCTGGAGGCCTGTAAGTTGACACCATTTGCTCTGCCCCCTGGAAAATGCAAGTGGGTGTACTCGATTTGGGCTGCCTGGTGAAACAACGTGCAGTCACCAGCAGCCTGAGTACCTTTCCTGAAGTGAGATTCCTAGCTAGGTAAACTCGGCTTCGGAGGCTAGATGGGAGCAAACATGTTAAACTTGTGGGGAGAGTCTTTGACCAATGACCAATATGCTTGTGCTGGTGCGAGGGTTAGGCAGGAACTTTCCAACACAGGGTTTGTACCTTACCATAAGCCGTCCCTTTGGGCTGAAGCAGGCGGGAGGTCTGTGTGACAGTCTGGCAAGCAGGGCCTCAGGTGAGTCTGCCAACTGACTGCCTGCCCTCCATCCTAGCCAGCTGAGAAAAGATGGCAAGGCTGATGGAACCCGCTTACAACGAAATGTTTCTCTTCAGAATAGGAGATTTTGCTACCAAACGTCAGCAGCTCCTCTCCCTCAGAGTGCTGTTCTGGTGTAGACTAAGGAAAGCTCCCTGGGTCCCCAGCATATGAACGGCTCTTTGCCCAGTTGGTGTCATCCGAGAAAGAGCCAGAGGGGCTGATCTCAACCAATAGGGCTGCACACCGTGAGTCCTTCGGGTAGGGCAGTCCTGAGCCAACGTGCCACCTAAGGAATGAAAGCAAAGTTTCCTTGCCACAGGAAAGCACACCGAGGCCTGGTGTTTTCTCTGTGAAATTGACGTGAGCTTGAGGGTGAGGCCTATACTACATTGTGGAAGAGCTCGGGGTTACGGCTGCCTTTCTCCCTCTCTCTGTCCCATACCCGGGGCTCAGCGTTGGGGGAATGCTGAGTGGGAGAGGCTGCCTCTCTGCCGGACTCAGAAGGCTTCTTCCCTTTAGGGCAATTCCGTTTGTGTCTTACCTCGTGGAGGAGGAAAAGAGGGCCCCTAGAGATATTCTAACATGAAATAGCTAACGACAGAGGAGCTGGAGGAGCTGGTTTCTCGGTGGAAGGAGCCAAAACGCCTGCATTCCTAAGTTCTCTTTCAGAACTGCCAGACACTCTGCCGTCATAGGCCTAAGAATTGGAAATTGTGACGGCATGGCAACACTTGGTATCCCAAGATGCAGTGGAAGTGCGACTCTCAAACTGGATGGAAGAAGCTTCCGAGCATAGTGTTCTTCCATTTACCAAAGAGAACCCAAGTGTCTGAGGCTGGTAGCGTTGTTGCTGGAGAGAACTGGCGTCCCCGTGGGCCTGTCGGTTAATTTCCTGTTTCTGACCCTCTAAGGAAACTCTTCCAGAAAGCCTTTGGGACCCGCTTAGAGAGAACAGCTGCGAAGTTGATGCACAGAACATTAACCTAGATACCAGCCCTGGGTCCCAATCATCCACCTTTCTCTGGAGGCTACGTAGCCCACGGAGGGATTCAAGCAGGGAGTTTGCCTTAGACAACTGACACATGAAACTGGGATGAGGTGGAGGGCCACTCTCCTTGCCCTCACACTACGTGGCCCGGAGAAGTTATGACGCAGCAGAATTCAACACCCTCCCTCTACACGTGTGTACCCCAAAGAGGCGCTGGGCAGTGGGTGTTCTCAGGCCAAGAGCAGTCCGTGTTCTGGGCTGCACCTGCTCTGTGGTTCCAAGGTTCTCTGACTCTGCTCCTTTGGAAGCATTTCACAGCTGACGCTATCCCTGGGCTGCCAAAGCAAAGAGGCCTAGCGGCCTTTCACACTGAAGGCATGGGCTTCTTTCCCATTCACAAAGTGTACGTTGCCCCTCCCAGGCTGGAGGCCTGTAAGTTGACACCATTTGCTCTGCCCCCTGGAAAATGCAAGTGGGTGTACTCGATTTGGGCTGCCTGGTGAAACAACGTGCAGTCACCAGCAGCCTGAGTACCTTTCCTGAAGTGAGATTCCTAGCTAGGTAAACTCGGCTTCGGAGGCTAGATGGGAGCAAACATGTTAAACTTGTGGGGAGAGTCTTTGACCAATGACCAATATGCTTGTGCTGGTGCGAGGGTTAGGCAGGAACTTTCCAACACAGGGTTTGTACCTTACCATAAGCCGTCCCTTTGGGCTGAAGCAGGCGGGAGGTCTGTGTCACAGTCTGGCAAGCAGGGCCTCAGGTGAGTCTGCCAACTGACTGCCTGCCCTCCATCCTAGCCAGCTGAGAAAAGATGGCAAGGCTGATGGAACCCGCTTACAGCGAAATGTTTCTCTTCAGAATAGGAGATTTTGCTACCAAACGTCAGCAGCTCCTCTCCCTCAGAGTGCTGTTCTGGTGTAGACTAGGGAAAGCTCCCTGGGTCCCCAGCATATGAACGGCTCTTTTCCAGTTGGTGTCATCCGAGAAAGAGCCAGAGGGGCTGATCTCAACCAGTAGGGCTGCACACCGTGAGTCCTTCGGGTAGGGCAGTCCTGAGCCAACGTGCCACCTAAGGAATGAAAGCAAAGTTTCCTTGCCACAGGAAAGCACACCGAGGCCTGGTGTTTTCTCTGTGAAATTGACGTGAGCTTGAGGGTGAGGCCTATACTACATTGTGGAAGAGCTCGGGGTTACGGCTGCCTTTCTCCCTCTCTCTGTCCCATACCCGGGGCTCAGCGTTGGGGGAATGCTGAGTGGGAGAGGCTGCCTCTCTGCCGGACTCAGAAGGCTTCTTCCCTTTAGGGCAATTCCGTTTGTGTCTTACCTCGTGGAGGAGGAAAAGAGGGCCCCTAGAGATATTCTAACATGAAATAGCTAACGACAGAGGAGCTGGAGGAGCTGGTTTCTCGGTGGAAGGAGCCAAAACGCCTGCATTCCTAAGTTCTCTTTCAGAACTGCCAGACACTCTGCCGTCATAGGCCTAAGAATTGGAAATTGTGACGGCATGGCAACACTTGGTATCCCAAGATGCAGTGGAAGTGCGACTCTCAAACTGGATGGAAGAAGCTTCCGAGCATAGTGTTCTTCCATTTACCAAAGAGAACCCAAGTGTCTGAGGCTGGTAGCGTTGTTGCTGGAGAGAACTGGCGTCCCCGTGGGCCTGTCGGTTAATTTCCTGTTTCTGACCCTCTAAGGAAACTCTTCCAGAAAGCCTTTGGGACCCGCTTAGAGAGAACAGCTGCGAAGTTGATGCACAGAACATTAACCTAGATACCAGCCCTGGGTCCCAATCATCCACCTTTCTCTGGAGGCTACGTAGCCCACGGAGGGATTCAAGCAGGGAGTTTGCCTTAGACAACTGACACATGAAACTGGGATGAGGTGGAGGGCCACTCTCCTTGCCCTCACACTACGTGGCCCGGAGAAGTTATGACGCAGCAGAATTCAACACCCTCCCTCTACACGTGTGTACCCCAAAGAGGCGCTGGGCAGTGGGTGTTCTCAGGCCAAGAGCAGTCCGTGTTCTGGGCTGCACCTGCTCTGTGGTTCCAAGGTTCTCTGACTCTGCTCCTTTGGAAGCATTTCACAGCTGACGCTATCCCTGGGCTGCCAAAGCAAAGAGGCCTAGCGGCCTTTCACACTGAAGGCATGGGCTTCTTTCCCATTCACAAAGTGTACGTTGCCCCTCCCAGGCTGGAGGCCTGTAAGTTGACACCATTTGCTCTGCCCCCTGGAAAATGCAAGTGGGTGTACTCGATTTGGGCTGCCTGGTGAAACAACGTGCAGTCACCAGCAGCCTGAGTACCTTTCCTGAAGTGAGATTCCTAGCTAGGTAAACTCGGCTTCGGAGGCTAGATGGGAGCAAACATGTTAAACTTGTGGGGAGAGTCTTTGACCAATGACCAATATGCTTGTGCTGGTGCGAGGGTTAGGCAGGAACTTTCCAACACAGGGTTTGTACCTTACCATAAGCCGTCCCTTTGGGCTGAAGCAGGCGGGAGGTCTGTGTCACAGTCTGGCAAGCAGGGCCTCAGGTGAGTCTGCCAACTGACTGCCTGCCCTCCATCCTAGCCAGCTGAGAAAAGATGGCAAGGCTGATGGAACCCGCTTACAGCGAAATGTTTCTCTTCAGAATAGGAGATTTTGCTACCAAACGTCAGCAGCTCCTCTCCCTCAGAGTGCTGTTCTGGTGTAGACTAGGGAAAGCTCCCTGGGTCCCCAGCATATGAACGGCTCTTTTCCAGTTGGTGTCATCCGAGAAAGAGCCAGAGGGGCTGATCTCAACCAGTAGGGCTGCACACCGTGAGTCCTTCGGGTAGGGCAGTCCTGAGCCAACGTGCCACCTAAGGAATGAAAGCAAAGTTTCCTTGCCACAGGAAAGCACACCGAGGCCTGGTGTTTTCTCTGTGAAATTGACGTGAGCTTGAGGGTGAGGCCTATACTACATTGTGGAAGAGCTCGGGGTTACGGCTGCCTTTCTCCCTCTCTCTGTCCCATACCCGGGGCTCAGCGTTGGGGGAATGCTGAGTGGGAGAGGCTGCCTCTCTGCCGGACTCAGAAGGCTTCTTCCCTTTAGGGCAATTCCGTTTGTGTCTTACCTCGTGGAGGAGGAAAAGAGGGCCCCTAGAGATATTCTAACATGAAATAGCTAACGACAGAGGAGCTGGAGGAGCTGGTTTCTCGGTGGAAGGAGCCAAAACGCCTGCATTCCTAAGTTCTCTTTCAGAACTGCCAGACACTCTGCCGTCATAGGCCTAAGAATTGGATATTGTGACGGCATGGCAACACTTGGTATCCCAAGATGCAGTGGAAGTGCGACTCTCAAACTGGATGGAAGAAGCTTCCAAGCATAGTGTTCTTCCATTTACCAAAGAGAACCCAAGTGTCTGAGGCTGGTAGCGTTGTTGCTGGAGAGAACTGGCGTCCCCGTGGGCCTGTCGGTTAATTTCCTGTTTCTGACCCTCTAAGGAAACTCTTCCAGAAAGCCTTTGGGACCCGCTTAGAGAGAACAGCTGCGAAGTTGATGCACAGAACATTAACCTAGATACCAGCCCTGGGTCCCAATCATCCACCTTTCTCTGGAGGCTACGTAGCCCACGGAGGGATTCAAGCAGGGAGTTTGCCTTAGACAACTGACACATGAAACTGGGATGAGGTGGAGGGCCACTCTCCTTGCCCTCACACTACGTGGCCCGGAGAAGTTATGACGCAGCAGAATTCAACACCCTCCCTCTACACGTGTGTACCCCAAAGAGGCGCTGGGCAGTGGGTGTTCTCAGGCCAAGAGCAGTCCGTGTTCTGGGCTGCACCTGCTCTGTGGTTCCAAGGTTCTCTGACTCTGCTCCTTTGGAAGCATTTCACAGCTGACGCTATCCCTGGGCTGCCAAAGCAAAGAGGCCTAGCGGCCTTTCACACTGAAGGCATGGGCTTCTTTCCCATTCACAAAGTGTACGTTGCCCCTCCCAGGCTGGAGGCCTGTAAGTTGACACCATTTGCTCTGCCCCCTGGAAAATGCAAGTGGGTGTACTCGATTTGGGCTGCCTGGTGAAACAACGTGCAGTCACCAGCAGCCTGAGTACCTTTCCTGAAGTGAGATTCCTAGCTAGGTAAATTCGGCTTCGGAGGCTAGATGGGAGCAAACATGTTAAACTTGTGGGGAAAGTCTTTGACCAATGACCAATATGCTTGTGCTGGTGCGAGGGTTAGGCAGGAACTTTCCAACACAGGGTTTGTACCTTACCATAAGCCGTCCCTTTGGGCTGAAGCAGGCGGGAGGTCTGTGTGACAGTCTGGCAAGCAGGGCCTCAGGTGAGTCTGCCAACTGACTGCCTGCCCTCCATCCTAGCCAGCTGAGAAAAGATGGCAAGGCTGATGGAACCCGCTTACAGCGAAATGTTTCTCTTCAGAATAGGAGATTTTGCTACCAAACGTCAGCAGCTCCTCTCCCTCAGAGTGCTGTTCTGGTGTAGACTAGGGAAAGCTCCCTGGGTCCCCAGCATATGAACGGCTCTTTTCCAGTTGGTGTCATCCGAGAAAGAGCCAGAGGGGCTGATCTCAACCAGTAGGGCTGCACACCGTGAGTCCTTCGGGTAGGGCAGTCCTGAGCCAACGTGCCACCTAAGGAATGAAAGCAAAGTTTCCTTGCCACAGGAAAGCACACCGAGGCCTGGTGTTTTCTCTGTGAAATTGACGTGAGCTTGAGGGTGAGGCCTATACTACATTGTGGAAGAGCTCGGGGTTACGGCTGCCTTTCTCCCTCTCTCTGTCCCATACCCGGGGCTCAGCGTTGGGGGAATGCTGAGTGGGAGAGGCTGCCTCTCTGCCGGACTCAGAAGGCTTCTTCCCTTTAGGGCAATTCCGTTTGTGTCTTACCTCGTGGAGGAGGAAAAGAGGGCCCCTAGAGATATTCTAACATGAAATAGCTAACGACAGAGGAGCTGGAGGAGCTGGTTTCTCGGTGGAAGGAGCCAAAACGCCTGCATTCCTAAGTTCTCTTTCAGAACTGCCAGACACTCTGCCGTCATAGGCCTAAGAATTGGATATTGTGACGGCATGGCAACACTTGGTATCCCAAGATGCAGTGGAAGTGCGACTCTCAAACTGGATGGAAGAAGCTTCCAAGCATAGTGTTCTTCCATTTACCAAAGAGAACCCAAGTGTCTGAGGCTGGTAGCGTTGTTGCTGGAGAGAACTGGCGTCCCCGTGGGCCTGTCGGTTAATTTCCTGTTTCTGACCCTCTAAGGAAACTCTTCCAGAAAGCCTTTGGGACCCGCTTAGAGAGAACAGCTGCGAAGTTGATGCACAGAACATTAACCTAGATACCAGCCCTGGGTCCCAATCATCCACCTTTCTCTGGAGGCTACGTAGCCCACGGAGGGATTCAAGCAGGGAGTTTGCCTTAGACAACTGACACATGAAACTGGGATGAGGTGGAGGGCCACTCTCCTTGCCCTCACACTACGTGGCCCGGAGAAGTTATGACGCAGCAGAATTCAACACCCTCCCTCTACACGTGTGTACCCCAAAGAGGCGCTGGGCAGTGGGTGTTCTCAGGCCAAGAGCAGTCCGTGTTCTGGGCTGCACCTGCTCTGTGGTTCCAAGGTTCTCTGACTCTGCTCCTTTGGAAGCATTTCACAGCTGACGCTATCCCTGGGCTGCCAAAGCAAAGAGGCCTAGCGGCCTTTCACACTGAAGGCATGGGCTTCTTTCCCATTCACAAAGTGTACGTTGCCCCTCCCAGGCTGGAGGCCTGTAAGTTGACACCATTTGCTCTGCCCCCTGGAAAATGCAAGTGGGTGTACTCGATTTGGGCTGCCTGGTGAAACAACGTGCAGTCACCAGCAGCCTGAGTACCTTTCCTGAAGTGAGATTCCTAGCTAGGTAAACTCGGCTTCGGAGGCTAGATGGGAGCAAACATGTTAAACTTGTGGGGAGAGTCTTTGACCAATGACCAATATGCTTGTGCTGGTGCGAGGGTTAGGCAGGAACTTTCCAACACAGGGTTTGTACCTTACCATAAGCCGTCCCTTTGGGCTGAAGCAGGCGGGAGGTCTGTGTGACAGTCTGGCAAGCAGGGCCTCAGGTGAGTCTGCCAACTGACTGCCTGCCCTCCATCCTAGCCAGCTGAGAAAAGATGGCAAGGCTGATGGAACCCGCTTACAACGAAATGTTTCTCTTCAGAATAGGAGATTTTGCTACCAAACGTCAGCAGCTCCTCTCCCTCAGAGTGCTGTTCTGGTGTAGACTAAGGAAAGCTCCCTGGGTCCCCAGCATATGAACGGCTCTTTGCCCAGTTGGTGTCATCCGAGAAAGAGCCAGAGGGGCTGATCTCAACCAATAGGGCTGCACACCGTGAGTCCTTCGGGTAGGGCAGTCCTGAGCCAACGTGCCACCTAAGGAATGAAAGCAAAGTTTCCTTGCCACAGGAAAGCACACCGAGGCCTGGTGTTTTCTCTGTGAAATTGACGTGAGCTTGAGGGTGAGGCCTATACTACATTGTGGAAGAGCTCGGGGTTACGGCTGCCTTTCTCCCTCTCTCTGTCCCATACCCGGGGCTCAGCGTTGGGGGAATGCTGAGTGGGAGAGGCTGCCTCTCTGCCGGACTCAGAAGGCTTCTTCCCTTTAGGGCAATTCCGTTTGTGTCTTACCTCGTGGAGGAGGAAAAGAGGGCCCCTAGAGATATTCTAACATGAAATAGCTAACGACAGAGGAGCTGGAGGAGCTGGTTTCTCGGTGGAAGGAGCCAAAACGCCTGCATTCCTAAGTTCTCTTTCAGAACTGCCAGACACTCTGCCGTCATAGGCCTAAGAATTGGAAATTGTGACGGCATGGCAACACTTGGTATCCCAAGATGCAGTGGAAGTGCGACTCTCAAACTGGATGGAAGAAGCTTCCGAGCATAGTGTTCTTCCATTTACCAAAGAGAACCCAAGTGTCTGAGGCTGGTAGCGTTGTTGCTGGAGAGAACTGGCGTCCCCGTGGGCCTGTCGGTTAATTTCCTGTTTCTGACCCTCTAAGGAAACTCTTCCAGAAAGCCTTTGGGACCCGCTTAGAGAGAACAGCTGCGAAGTTGATGCACAGAACATTAACCTAGATACCAGCCCTGGGTCCCAATCATCCACCTTTCTCTGGAGGCTACGTAGCCCACGGAGGGATTCAAGCAGGGAGTTTGCCTTAGACAACTGACACATGAAACTGGGATGAGGTGGAGGGCCACTCTCCTTGCCCTCACACTACGTGGCCCGGAGAAGTTATGACGCAGCAGAATTCAACACCCTCCCTCTACACGTGTGTACCCCAAAGAGGCGCTGGGCAGTGGGTGTTCTCAGGCCAAGAGCAGTCCGTGTTCTGGGCTGCACCTGCTCTGTGGTTCCAAGGTTCTCTGACTCTGCTCCTTTGGAAGCATTTCAGAGCTGACGCTATCCCTGGGCTGCCAAAGCAAAGAGGCCTAGCGGCCTTTCACACTGAAGGCATGGGCTTCTTTCCCATTCACAAAGTGTACGTTGCCCCTCCCAGGCTGGAGGCCTGTAAGTTGACACCATTTGCTCTGCCCCCTGGAAAATGCAAGTGGGTGTACTCGATTTGGGCTGCCTGGTGAAACAACGTGCAGTCACCAGCAGCCTGAGTACCTTTCCTGAAGTGAGATTCCTAGCTAGGTAAACTCGGCTTCGGAGGCTAGATGGGAGCAAACATGTTAAACTTGTGGGGAGAGTCTTTGACCAATAACCAATATGCTTGTGCTGGTGCGAGGGTTAGGCAGGAACTTTCCAACACAGGGTTTGTACCTTACCATAAGCCGTCCCTTTGGGCTGAAGCAGGCGGGAGGTCTGTGTCACAGTCTGGCAAGCAGGGCCTCAGGTGAGTCTGCCAACTGACTGCCTGCCCTCCATCCTAGCCAGCTGAGAAAAGATGGCAAGGCTGATGGAACCCGCTTACAGCGAAATGTTTCTCTTCAGAATAGGAGATTTTGCTACCAAACGTCAGCAGCTCCTCTCCCTCAGAGTGCTGTTCTGGTGTAGACTAGGGAAAGCTCCCTGGGTCCCCAGCATATGAACGGCTCTTTTCCAGTTGGTGTCATCCGAGAAAGAGCCAGAGGGGCTGATCTCAACCAGTAGGGCTGCACACCGTGAGTCCTTCGGGTAGGGCAGTCCTGAGCCAACGTGCCACCTAAGGAATGAAAGCAAAGTTTCCTTGCCACAGGAAAGCACACCGAGGCCTGGTGTTTTCTCTGTGAAATTGACGTGAGCGTGAGGGTGAGGCCTATACTACATTGTGGAAGAGCTCGGGGTTACGGCTGCCTTTCTCCCTCTCTCTGTCCCATACCCGGGGCTCAGCGTTGGGGGAATGCTGAGTGGGAGAGGCTGCCTCTCTGCCGGACTCAGAAGGCTTCTTCCCTTTAGGGCAATTCCGTTTGTGTCTTACCTCGTGGAGGAGGAAAAGAGGGCCCCTAGAGATATTCTAACATGAAATAGCTAACGACAGAGGAGCTGGAGGAGCTGGTTTCTCGGTGGAAGGAGCCAAAACGCCTGCATTCCTAAGTTCTCTTTCAGAACTGCCAGACACTCTGCCGTCATAGGCCTAAGAATTGGATATTGTGACGGCATGGCAACACTTGGTATCCCAAGATGCAGTGGAAGTGCGACTCTCAAACTGGATGGAAGAAGCTTCCGAGCATAGTGTTCTTCCATTTACCAAAGAGAACCCAAGTGTCTGAGGCTGGTAGCGTTGTTGCTGGAGAGAACTGGCGTCCCCGTGGGCCTGTCGGTTAATTTCCTGTTTCTGACCCTCTAAGGAAACTCTTCCAGAAAGCCTTTGGGACCCGCTTAGAGAGAACAGCTGCGAAGTTGATGCACAGAACATTAACCTAGATACCAGCCCTGGGTCCCAATCATCCACCTTTCTCTGGAGGCTACGTAGCCCACGGAGGGATTCAAGCAGGGAGTTTGCCTTAGACAACTGACACATGAAACTGGGATGAGGTGGAGGGCCACTCTCCTTGCCCTCACACTACGTGGCCCGGAGAAGTTATGACGCAGCAGAATTCAACACCCTCCCTCTACACGTGTGTACCCCAAAGAGGCGCTGGGCAGTGGGTGTTCTCAGGCCAAGAGCAGTCCGTGTTCTGGGCTGCACCTGCTCTGTGGTTCCAAGGTTCTCTGACTCTGCTCCTTTGGAAGCATTTCACAGCTGACGCTATCCCTGGGCTGCCAAAGCAAAGAGGCCTAGCGGCCTTTCACACTGAAGGCATGGGCTTCTTTCCCATTCACAAAGTGTACGTTGCCCCTCCCAGGCTGGAGGCCTGTAAGTTGACACCATTTGCTCTGCCCCCTGGAAAATGCAAGTGGGTGTACTCGATTTGGGCTGCCTGGTGAAACAACGTGCAGTCACCAGCAGCCTGAGTACCTTTCCTGAAGTGAGATTCCTAGCTAGGTAAACTCGGCTTCGGAGGCTAGATGGGAGCAAACATGTTAAACTTGTGGGGAAAGTCTTTGACCAATGACCAATATGCTTGTGCTGGTGCGAGGGTTAGGCAGGAACTTTCCAACACAGGGTTTTTACCTTACCATAAGCCGTCCCTTTGGGCTGAAGCAGGCGGGAGGTCTGTGTCACAGTCTGGCAAGCAGGGCCTCAGGTGAGTCTGCCAACTGACTGCCTGCCCTCCATCCTAGCCAGCTGAGAAAAGATGGCAAGGCTGATGGAACCCGCTTACAGCGAAATGTTTCTCTTCAGAATAGGAGATTTTGCTACCAAACGTCAGCAGCTCCTCTCCCTCAGAGTGCTGTTCTGGTGTAGACTAGGGAAAGCTCCCTGGGTCCCCAGCATATGAACGGCTCTTTTCCAGTTGGTGTCATCCGAGAAAGAGCCAGAGGGGCTGATCTCAACCAGTAGGGCTGCACACCGTGAGTCCTTCGGGTAGGGCAGTCCTGAGCCAACGTGCCACCTAAGGAATGAAAGCAAAGTTTCCTTGCCACAGGAAAGCACACCGAGGCCTGGTGTTTTCTCTGTGAAATTGACGTGAGCTTGAGGGTGAGGCCTATACTACATTGTGGAAGAGCTCGGGGTTACGGCTGCCTTTCTCCCTCTCTCTGTCCCATACCCGGGGCTCAGCGTTGGGGGAATGCTGAGTGGGAGAGGCTGCCTCTCTGCCGGACTCAGAAGGCTTCTTCCCTTTAGGGCAATTCCGTTTGTGTCTTACCTCGTGGAGGAGGAAAAGAGGGCCCCTAGAGATATTCTAACATGAAATAGCTAACGACAGAGGAGCTGGAGGAGCTGGTTTCTCGGTGGAAGGAGCCAAAACGCCTGCATTCCTAAGTTCTCTTTCAGAACTGCCAGACACTCTGCCGTCATAGGCCTAAGAATTGGATATTGTGACGGCATGGCAACACTTGGTATCCCAAGATGCAGTGGAAGTGCGACTCTCAAACTGGATGGAAGAAGCTTCCAAGCATAGTGTTCTTCCATTTAACAAAGAGAACCCAAGTGTCTGAGGCTGGTAGCGTTGTTGCTGGAGAGAACTGGCGTCCCCGTGGGCCTGTCGGTTAATTTCCTGTTTCTGACCCTCTAAGGAAACTCTTCCAGAAAGCCTTTGGGACCCGCTTAGAGAGAACAGCTGCGAAGTTGATGCACAGAACATTAACCTAGATACCAGCCCTGGGTCCCAATCATCCACCTTTCTCTGGAGGCTACGTAGCCCACGGAGGGATTCAAGCAGGGAGTTTGCCTTAGACAACTGACACATGAAACTGGGATGAGGTGGAGGGCCACTCTCCTTGCCCTCACACTACGTGGCCCGGAGAAGTTATGACGCAGCAGAATTCAACACCCTCCCTCTACACGTGTGTACCCCAAAGAGGCGCTGGGCAGTGGGTGTTCTCAGGCCAAGAGCAGTCCGTGTTCTGGGCTGCACCTGCTCTGTGGTTCCAAGGTTCTCTGACTCTGCTCCTTTGGAAGCATTTCACAGCTGACGCTATCCCTGGGCTGCCAAAGCAAAGAGGCCTAGCGGCCTTTCACACTGAAGGCATGGGCTTCTTTCCCATTCACAAAGTGTACGTTGCCCCTCCCAGGCTGGAGGCCTGTAAGTTGACACCATTTGCTCTGCCCCCTGGAAAATGCAAGTGGGTGTACTCGATTTGGGCTGCCTGGTGAAACAACGTGCAGTCACCAGCAGCCTGAGTACCTTTCCTGAAGTGAGATTCCTAGCTAGGTAAACTCGGCTTCGGAGGCTAGATGGGAGCAAACATGTTAAACTTGTGGGGAAAGTCTTTGACCAATGACCAATATGCTTGTGCTGGTGCGAGGGTTAGGCAGGAACTTTCCAACACAGGGTTTGTACCTTACCATAAGCCGTCCCTTTGGGCTGAAGCAGGCGGGAGGTCTGTGTGACAGTCTGGCAAGCAGGGCCTCAGGTGAGTCTGCCAACTGACTGCCTGCCCTCCATCCTAGCCAGCTGAGAAAAGATGGCAAGGCTGATGGAACCCGCTTACAGCGAAATGTTTCTCTTCAGAATAGGAGATTTTGCTACCAAACGTCAGCAGCTCCTCTCCCTCAGAGTGCTGTTCTGGTGTAGACTAGGGAAAGCTCCCTGGGTCCCCAGCATATGAACGGCTCTTTTCCAGTTGGTGTCATCCGAGAAAGAGCCAGAGGGGCTGATCTCAACCAGTAGGGCTGCACACCGTGAGTCCTTCGGGTAGGGCAGTCCTGAGCCAACGTGCCACCTAAGGAATGAAAGCAAAGTTTCCTTGCCACAGGAAAGCACACCGAGGCCTGGTGTTTTCTCTGTGAAATTGACGTGAGCTTGAGGGTGAGGCCTATACTACATTGTGGAAGAGCTCGGGGTTACGGCTGCCTTTCTCCCTCTCTCTGTCCCATACCCGGGGCTCAGCGTTGGGGGAATGCTGAGTGGGAGAGGCTGCCTCTCTGCCGGACTCAGAAGGCTTCTTCCCTTTAGGGCAATTCCGTTTGTGTCTTACCTCGTGGAGGAGGAAAAGAGGGCCCCTAGAGATATTCTAACATGAAATAGCTAACGACAGAGGAGCTGGAGGAGCTGGTTTCTCGGTGGAAGGAGCCAAAACGCCTGCATTCCTAAGTTCTCTTTCAGAACTGCCAGACACTCTGCCGTCATAGGCCTAAGAATTGGATATTGTGACGGCATGGCAACACTTGGTATCCCAAGATGCAGTGGAAGTGCGACTCTCAAACTGGATGGAAGAAGCTTCCAAGCATAGTGTTCTTCCATTTACCAAAGAGAACCCAAGTGTCTGAGGCTGGTAGCGTTGTTGCTGGAGAGAACTGGCGTCCCCGTGGGCCTGTCGGTTAATTTCCTGTTTCTGACCCTCTAAGGAAACTCTTCCAGAAAGCCTTTGGGACCCGCTTAGAGAGAACAGCTGCGAAGTTGATGCACAGAACATTAACCTAGATACCAGCCCTGGGTCCCAATCATCCACCTTTCTCTGGAGGCTACGTAGCCCACGGAGGGATTCAAGCAGGGAGTTTGCCTTAGACAACTGACACATGAAACTGGGATGAGGTGGAGGGCCACTCTCCTTGCCCTCACACTACGTGGCCCGGAGAAGTTATGACGCAGCAGAATTCAACACCCTCCCTCTACACGTGTGTACCCCAAAGAGGCGCTGGGCAGTGGGTGTTCTCAGGCCAAGAGCAGTCCGTGTTCTGGGCTGCACCTGCTCTGTGGTTCCAAGGTTCTCTGACTCTGCTCCTTTGGAAGCATTTCACAGCTGACGCTATCCCTGGGCTGCCAAAGCAAAGAGGCCTAGCGGCCTTTCACACTGAAGGCATGGGCTTCTTTCCCATTCACAAAGTGTACGTTGCCCCTCCCAGGCTGGAGGCCTGTAAGTTGACACCATTTGCTCTGCCCCCTGGAAAATGCAAGTGGGTGTACTCGATTTGGGCTGCCTGGTGAAACAACGTGCAGTCACCAGCAGCCTGAGTACCTTTCCTGAAGTGAGATTCCTAGCTAGGTAAACTCGGCTTCGGAGGCTAGATGGGAGCAAACATGTTAAACTTGTGGGGAGAGTCTTTGACCAATGACCAATATGCTTGTGCTGGTGCGAGGGTTAGGCAGGAACTTTCCAACACAGGGTTTGTACCTTACCATAAGCCGTCCCTTTGGGCTGAAGCAGGCGGGAGGTCTGTGTGACAGTCTGGCAAGCAGGGCCTCAGGTGAGTCTGCCAACTGACTGCCTGCCCTCCATCCTAGCCAGCTGAGAAAAGATGGCAAGGCTGATGGAACCCGCTTACAACGAAATGTTTCTCTTCAGAATAGGAGATTTTGCTACCAAACGTCAGCAGCTCCTCTCCCTCAGAGTGCTGTTCTGGTGTAGACTAAGGAAAGCTCCCTGGGTCCCCAGCATATGAACGGCTCTTTGCCCAGTTGGTGTCATCCGAGAAAGAGCCAGAGGGGCTGATCTCAACCAATAGGGCTGCACACCGTGAGTCCTTCGGGTAGGGCAGTCCTGAGCCAACGTGCCACCTAAGGAATGAAAGCAAAGTTTCCTTGCCACAGGAAAGCACACCGAGGCCTGGTGTTTTCTCTGTGAAATTGACGTGAGCTTGAGGGTGAGGCCTATACTACATTGTGGAAGAGCTCGGGGTTACGGCTGCCTTTCTCCCTCTCTCTGTCCCATACCCGGGGCTCAGCGTTGGGGGAATGCTGAGTGGGAGAGGCTGCCTCTCTGCCGGACTCAGAAGGCTTCTTCCCTTTAGGGCAATTCCGTTTGTGTCTTACCTCGTGGAGGAGGAAAAGAGGGCCCCTAGAGATATTCTAACATGAAATAGCTAACGACAGAGGAGCTGGAGGAGCTGGTTTCTCGGTGGAAGGAGCCAAAACGCCTGCATTCCTAAGTTCTCTTTCAGAACTGCCAGACACTCTGCCGTCATAGGCCTAAGAATTGGAAATTGTGACGGCATGGCAACACTTGGTATCCCAAGATGCAGTGGAAGTGCGACTCTCAAACTGGATGGAAGAAGCTTCCGAGCATAGTGTTCTTCCATTTACCAAAGAGAACCCAAGTGTCTGAGGCTGGTAGCGTTGTTGCTGGAGAGAACTGGCGTCCCCGTGGGCCTGTCGGTTAATTTCCTGTTTCTGACCCTCTAAGGAAACTCTTCCAGAAAGCCTTTGGGACCCGCTTAGAGAGAACAGCTGCGAAGTTGATGCACAGAACATTAACCTAGATACCAGCCCTGGGTCCCAATCATCCACCTTTCTCTGGAGGCTACGTAGCCCACGGAGGGATTCAAGCAGGGAGTTTGCCTTAGACAACTGACACATGAAACTGGGATGAGGTGGAGGGCCACTCTCCTTGCCCTCACACTACGTGGCCCGGAGAAGTTATGACGCAGCAGAATTCAACACCCTCCCTCTACACGTGTGTACCCCAAAGAGGCGCTGGGCAGTGGGTGTTCTCAGGCCAAGAGCAGTCCGTGTTCTGGGCTGCACCTGCTCTGTGGTTCCAAGGTTCTCTGACTCTGCTCCTTTGGAAGCATTTCAGAGCTGACGCTATCCCTGGGCTGCCAAAGCAAAGAGGCCTAGCGGCCTTTCACACTGAAGGCATGGGCTTCTTTCCCATTCACAAAGTGTACGTTGCCCCTCCCAGGCTGGAGGCCTGTAAGTTGACACCATTTGCTCTGCCCCCTGGAAAATGCAAGTGGGTGTACTCGATTTGGGCTGCCTGGTGAAACAACGTGCAGTCACCAGCAGCCTGAGTACCTTTCCTGAAGTGAGATTCCTAGCTAGGTAAACTCGGCTTCGGAGGCTAGATGGGAGCAAACATGTTAAACTTGTGGGGAGAGTCTTTGACCAATAACCAATATGCTTGTGCTGGTGCGAGGGTTAGGCAGGAACTTTCCAACACAGGGTTTGTACCTTACCATAAGCCGTCCCTTTGGGCTGAAGCAGGCGGGAGGTCTGTGTCACAGTCTGGCAAGCAGGGCCTCAGGTGAGTCTGCCAACTGACTGCCTGCCCTCCATCCTAGCCAGCTGAGAAAAGATGGCAAGGCTGATGGAACCCGCTTACAGCGAAATGTTTCTCTTCAGAATAGGAGATTTTGCTACCAAACGTCAGCAGCTCCTCTCCCTCAGAGTGCTGTTCTGGTGTAGACTAGGGAAAGCTCCCTGGGTCCCCAGCATATGAACGGCTCTTTTCCAGTTGGTGTCATCCGAGAAAGAGCCAGAGGGGCTGATCTCAACCAGTAGGGCTGCACACCGTGAGTCCTTCGGGTAGGGCAGTCCTGAGCCAACGTGCCACCTAAGGAATGAAAGCAAAGTTTCCTTGCCACAGGAAAGCACACCGAGGCCTGGTGTTTTCTCTGTGAAATTGACGTGAGCGTGAGGGTGAGGCCTATACTACATTGTGGAAGAGCTCGGGGTTACGGCTGCCTTTCTCCCTCTCTCTGTCCCATACCCGGGGCTCAGCGTTGGGGGAATGCTGAGTGGGAGAGGCTGCCTCTCTGCCGGACTCAGAAGGCTTCTTCCCTTTAGGGCAATTCCGTTTGTGTCTTACCTCGTGGAGGAGGAAAAGAGGGCCCCTAGAGATATTCTAACATGAAATAGCTAACGACAGAGGAGCTGGAGGAGCTGGTTTCTCGGTGGAAGGAGCCAAAACGCCTGCATTCCTAAGTTCTCTTTCAGAACTGCCAGACACTCTGCCGTCATAGGCCTAAGAATTGGATATTGTGACGGCATGGCAACACTTGGTATCCCAAGATGCAGTGGAAGTGCGACTCTCAAACTGGATGGAAGAAGCTTCCGAGCATAGTGTTCTTCCATTTACCAAAGAGAACCCAAGTGTCTGAGGCTGGTAGCGTTGTTGCTGGAGAGAACTGGCGTCCCCGTGGGCCTGTCGGTTAATTTCCTGTTTCTGACCCTCTAAGGAAACTCTTCCAGAAAGCCTTTGGGACCCGCTTAGAGAGAACAGCTGCGAAGTTGATGCACAGAACATTAACCTAGATACCAGCCCTGGGTCCCAATCATCCACCTTTCTCTGGAGGCTACGTAGCCCACGGAGGGATTCAAGCAGGGAGTTTGCCTTAGACAACTGACACATGAAACTGGGATGAGGTGGAGGGCCACTCTCCTTGCCCTCACACTACGTGGCCCGGAGAAGTTATGACGCAGCAGAATTCAACACCCTCCCTCTACACGTGTGTACCCCAAAGAGGCGCTGGGCAGTGGGTGTTCTCAGGCCAAGAGCAGTCCGTGTTCTGGGCTGCACCTGCTCTGTGGTTCCAAGGTTCTCTGACTCTGCTCCTTTGGAAGCATTTCACAGCTGACGCTATCCCTGGGCTGCCAAAGCAAAGAGGCCTAGCGGCCTTTCACACTGAAGGCATGGGCTTCTTTCCCATTCACAAAGTGTACGTTGCCCCTCCCAGGCTGGAGGCCTGTAAGTTGACACCATTTGCTCTGCCCCCTGGAAAATGCAAGTGGGTGTACTCGATTTGGGCTGCCTGGTGAAACAACGTGCAGTCACCAGCAGCCTGAGTACCTTTCCTGAAGTGAGATTCCTAGCTAGGTAAACTCGGCTTCGGAGGCTAGATGGGAGCAAACATGTTAAACTTGTGGGGAGAGTCTTTGACCAATGACCAATATGCTTGTGCTGGTGCGAGGGTTAGGCAGGAACTTTCCAACACAGGGTTTGTACCTTACCATAAGCCGTCCCTTTGGGCTGAAGCAGGCGGGAGGTCTGTGTGACAGTCTGGCAAGCAAGGCCTCAGGTGAGTCTGCCAACTGACTGCCTGCCCTCCATCCTAGCCAGCTGAGAAAAGATGGCAAGGCTGATGGAACCCGCTTACAACGAAATGTTTCTCTTCAGAATAGGAGATTTTGCTACCAAACGTCAGCAGCTCCTCTCCCTCAGAGTGCTGTTCTGGTGTAGACTAGGGAAAGCTCCCTGGGTCCCCAGCATATGAACGGCTCTTTTCCAGTTGGTGTCATCCGAGAAAGAGCCAGAGGGGCTGATCTCAACCAGTAGGGCTGCACACCGTGAGTCCTTCGGGTAGGGCAGTCCTGAGCCAACGTGCCACCTAAGGAATGAAAGCAAAGTTTCCTTGCCACAGGAAAGCACACCGAGGCCTGGTGTTTTCTCTATGAAATTGACGTGAGCTTGAGGGTGAGGCCTATACTACATTGTGGAAGAGCTCGGGGTTACGGCTGCCTTTCTCCCTCTCTCTGTCCCATACCCGGGGCTCAGCGTTGGGGGAATGCTGAGTGGGAGAGGCTGCCTCTCTGCCGGACTCAGAAGGCTTCTTCCCTTTAGGGCAATTCCGTTTGTGTCTTACCTCGTGGAGGAGGAAAAGAGGGCCCCTAGAGATATTCTAACATGAAATAGCTAACGACAGAGGAGCTGGAGGAGCTGGTTTCTCGGTGGAAGGAGCCAAAACGCCTGCATCCCTAAGTTCTCTTTCAGAACTGCCAGACACTCTGCCGTCATAGGCCTAAGAATTGGAAATTGTGACGGCATGGCAACACTTGGTATCCCAAGATGCAGTGGAAGCGCGACTCTCAAACTGGATGGAAGAAGCTTCCGAGCATAGTGTTCTTCCATTTACCAAAGAGAACCCAAGTGTCTGAGGCTGGTAGCGTTGTTGCTGGAGAGAACTGGCGTCCCCGTGGGCCTGTCGGTTAATTTCCTGTTTCTGACCCTCTAAGGAAACTCTTCCAGAAAGCCTTTGGGACCCGCTTAGAGAGAACAGCTGCGAAGTTGATGCACAGAACATTAACCTAGATACCAGCCCTGGGTCCCAATCATCCACCTTTCTCTGGAGGTTACGTAGCCCACGGAGGGATTCAAGCAGGGAGTTTGCCTTAGACAACTGACACATGAAACTGGGATGAGGTGGAGGGCCACTCTCCTTGCCCTCACACTACGTGGCCCGGAGAAGTTATGACGCAGCAGAATTCAACACCCTCCCTCTACACGTGTGTACCCCAAAGAGGCGCTGGGCAGTGGGTGTTCTCAGGCCAAGAGTAGTCCGTGTTCTGGGCTGCACCTGCTCTGTGGTTCCAAGGTTCTCTGACTCTGCTCCTTTGGAAGCATTTCACAGCTGACGCTATCCCTGGGCTGCCAAAGCAAAGAGGCCTAGCGGCCTTTCACACTGAAGGCATGGGCTTCTTTCCCATTCACAAAGTGTACGTTGCCCCTCCCAGGCTGGAGGCCTGTAAGTTGACACCATTTGCTCTGCCCCCTGGAAAATGCAAGTGGGTGTACTCGATTTGGGCTGCCTGGTGAAACAACGTGCAGTCACCAGCAGCCTGAGTACCTTTCCTGAAGTGAGATTCCTAGCTAGGTAAACTCGGCTTCGGAGGCTAGATGGGAGCAAACATGTTAAACTTGTGGGGAAAGTCTTTGACCAATGACCAATATGCTTGTGCTGGTGCGAGGGTTAGGCAGGAACTTTCCAACACAGGGTTTGTACCTTACCATAAGCCGTCCCTTTGGGCTGAAGCAGGCGGGAGGTCTGTGTCACAGTCTGGCAAGCAGGGCCTCAGGTGAGTCTGCCAACTGACTGCCTGCCCTCCATCCTAGCCAGCTGAGAAAAGATGGCAAGGCTGATGGAACCCGCTCACAGCGAAATGTTTCTCTTCAGAATAGGAGATTTTGCTACCAAACGTCAGCAGCTCCTCTCCCTCAGAGTGCTGTTCTGGTGTAGACTAGGGAAAGCTCCCTGGGTCCCCAGCATATGAACGGCTCTTTTCCAGTTGGTGTCATCCGAGAAAGAGCCAGAGGGGCTGATCTCAACCAGTAGGGCTGCACACCGTGAGTCCTTCGGGTAGGGCAGTCCTGAGCCAACGTGCCACCTAAGGAATGAAAGCAAAGTTTCCTTGCCACAGGAAAGCACACCGAGGCCTGGTGTTTTCTCTGTGAAATTGACGTGAGCTTGAGGGTGAGGCCTATACTACATTGTGGAAGAGCTCGGGGTTACGGCTGCCTTTCTCCCTCTCTCTGTCCCATACCCGGGGCTCAGCGTTGGGGGAATGCTGAGTGGGAGAGGCTGCCTCTCTGCCGGACTCAGAAGGCTTCTTCCCTTTAGGGCAATTCCGTTTGTGTCTTACCTCGTGGAGGAGGAAAAGAGGGCCCCTAGAGATATTCTAACATGAAATAGCTAACGACAGAGGAGCTGGAGGAGCTGGTTTCTCGGTGGAAGGAGCCAAAACGCCTGCATTCCTAAGTTCTCTTTCAGAACTGCCAGACACTCTGCCGTCATAGGCCTAAGAATTGGATATTGTGACGGCATGGCAACACTTGGTATCCCAAGATGCAGTGGAAGTGCGACTCTCAAACTGGATGGAAGAAGCTTCCAAGCATAGTGTTCTTCCATTTAACAAAGAGAACCCAAGTGTCTGAGGCTGGTAGCGTTGTTGCTGGAGAGAACTGGCGTCCCCGTGGGCCTGTCGGTTAATTTCCTGTTTCTGACCCTCTAAGGAAACTCTTCCAGAAAGCCTTTGGGACCCGCTTAGAGAGAACAGCTGCGAAGTTGATGCACAGAACATTAACCTAGATACCAGCCCTGGGTCCCAATCATCCACCTTTCTCTGGAGGCTACGTAGCCCACGGAGGGATTCAAGCAGGGAGTTTGCCTTAGACAACTGACACATGAAACTGGGATGAGGTGGAGGGCCACTCTCCTTGCCCTCACACTACGTGGCCCGGAGAAGTTATGACGCAGCAGAATTCAACACCCTCCCTCTACACGTGTGTACCCCAAAGAGGCGCTGGGCAGTGGGTGTTCTCAGGCCAAGAGCAGTCCGTGTTCTGGGCTGCACCTGCTCTGTGGTTCCAAGGTTCTCTGACTCTGCTCCTTTGGAAGCATTTCAGAGCTGACGCTATCCCTGGGCTGCCAAAGCAAAGAGGCCTAGCGGCCTTTCACACTGAAGGCATGGGCTTCTTTCCCATTCACAAAGTGTACGTTGCCCCTCCCAGGCTGGAGGCCTGTAAGTTGACACCATTTGCTCTGCCCCCTGGAAAATGCAAGTGGGTGTACTCGATTTGGGCTGCCTGGTGAAACAACGTGCAGTCACCAGCAGCCTGAGTACCTTTCCTGAAGTGAGATTCCTAGCTAGGTAAACTCGGCTTCGGAGGCTAGATGGGAGCAAACATGTTAAACTTGTGGGGAAAGTCTTTGACCAATGACCAATATGCTTGTGCTGGTGCGAGGGTTAGGCAGGAACTTTCCAACACAGGGTTTTTACCTTACCATAAGCCGTCCCTTTGGGCTGAAGCAGGCGGGAGGTCTGTGTGACAGTCTGGCAAGCAGGGCCTCAGGTGAGTCTGCCAACTGACTGCCTGCCCTCCATCCTAGCCAGCTGAGAAAAGATGGCAAGGCTGATGGAACCCGCTTACAGCGAAATGTTTCTCTTCAGAATAGGAGATTTTGCTACCAAACGTCAGCAGCTCCTCTCCCTCAGAGTGCTGTTCTGGTGTAGACTAGGGAAAGCTCCCTGGGTCCCCAGCATATGAACGGCTCTTTTCCAGTTGGTGTCATCCGAGAAAGAGCCAGAGGGGCTGATCTCAACCAGTAGGGCTGCACACCGTGAGTCCTTCGGGTAGGGCAGTCCTGAGCCAACGTGCCACCTAAGGAATGAAAGCAAAGTTTCCTTGCCACAGGAAAGCACACCGAGGCCTGGTGTTTTCTCTGTGAAATTGACGTGAGCGTGAGGGTGAGGCCTATACTACATTGTGGAAGAGCTCGGGGTTACGGCTGCCTTTCTCCCTCTCTCTGTCCCATACCCGGGGCTCAGCGTTGGGGGAATGCTGAGTGGGAGAGGCTGCCTCTCTGCCGGACTCAGAAGGCTTCTTCCCTTTAGGGCAATTCCGTTTGTGTCTTACCTCGTGGAGGAGGAAAAGAGGGCCCCTAGAGATATTCTAACATGAAATAGCTAACGACAGAGGAGCTGGAGGAGCTGGTTTCTCGGTGGAAGGAGCCAAAACGCCTGCATTCCTAAGTTCTCTTTCAGAACTGCCAGACACTCTGCCGTCATAGGCCTAAGAATTGGATATTGTGACGGCATGGCAACACTTGGTATCCCAAGATGCAGTGGAAGTGCGACTCTCAAACTGGATGGAAGAAGCTTCCAAGCATAGTGTTCTTCCATTTACCAAAGAGAACCCAAGTGTCTGAGGCTGGTAGCGTTGTTGCTGGAGAGAACTGGCGTCCCCGTGGGCCTGTCGGTTAATTTCCTGTTTCTGACCCTCTAAGGAAACTCTTCCAGAAAGCCTTTGGGACCCGCTTAGAGAGAACAGCTGCGAAGTTGATGCACAGAACATTAACCTAGATACCAGCCCTGGGTCCCAATCATCCACCTTTCTCTGGAGGCTACGTAGCCCACGGAGGGATTCAAGCAGGGAGTTTGCCTTAGACAACTGACACATGAAACTGGGATGAGGTGGAGGGCCACTCTCCTTGCCCTCACACTACGTGGCCCGGAGAAGTTATGACGCAGCAGAATTCAACACCCTCCCTCTACACGTGTGTACCCCAAAGAGGCGCTGGGCAGTGGGTGTTCTCAGGCCAAGAGCAGTCCGTGTTCTGGGCTGCACCTGCTCTGTGGTTCCAAGGTTCTCTGACTCTGCTCCTTTGGAAGCATTTCACAGCTGACGCTATCCCTGGGCTGCCAAAGCAAAGAGGCCTAGCGGCCTTTCACACTGAAGGCATGGGCTTCTTTCCCATTCACAAAGTGTACGTTGCCCCTCCCAGGCTGGAGGCCTGTAAGTTGACACCATTTGCTCTGCCCCCTGGAAAATGCAAGTGGGTGTACTCGATTTGGGCTGCCTGGTGAAACAACGTGCAGTCACCAGCAGCCTGAGTACCTTTCCTGAAGTGAGATTCCTAGCTAGGTAAACTCGGCTTCGGAGGCTAGATGGGAGCAAACATGTTAAACTTGTGGGGAGAGTCTTTGACCAATGACCAATATGCTTGTGCTGGTGCGAGGGTTAGGCAGGAACTTTCCAACACAGGGTTTGTACCTTACCATAAGCCGTCCCTTTGGGCTGAAGCAGGCGGGAGGTCTGTGTGACAGTCTGGCAAGCAGGGCCTCAGGTGAGTCTGCCAACTGACTGCCTGCCCTCCATCCTAGCCAGCTGAGAAAAGATGGCAAGGCTGATGGAACCCGCTTACAACGAAATGTTTCTCTTCAGAATAGGAGATTTTGCTACCAAACGTCAGCAGCTCCTCTCCCTCAGAGTGCTGTTCTGGTGTAGACTAAGGAAAGCTCCCTGGGTCCCCAGCATATGAACGGCTCTTTGCCCAGTTGGTGTCATCCGA